>NC_051213.1:35194814-35412314 GCF_015220715.1 Pygocentrus nattereri | reverse complement strand
CCTTTAGCTTAGTGAGACCGGTCGGTTTAACTAAGCAAATGGACTGAAAATGAAAACCAGTTTAACCCAAACAAGTGTTCTTGGTGGAAAATTATGTACTAAAGGAATGCATCTCAACAGAAAAAGCCTGTAAACATAGAGGCTTCTTGGTTTCTGCAGCATCAGAACTCCAACACACAGAAAAAGAGGACCCTGCTCCTGGAGATCTACTGGAAAGCACAGCTTTCCTTACCTGATCCAGTCAATTATAGGCACAGACTAGTCAGGTGTGTTATGTTAGAGTTACCATGAACAATGTTCTTCAAGAAGATGATTGTCCAGTGCTGTTTAGGAGCTCTTCAGGTTTTAAGCCATGCTGAAATGCAGTAGTGCCTCCTGAGAACCACTGCTGCCCCTTTGGTGAAAGTTCATTAATGCATTACTAATTACTGCTTTCAGTCTTTGCTATTTTATCAGAACAGAACACAGCCAGGAGAGGCTGGTGGGCTGAGTAGGTCAGGAGTTTATTTTCAGCCTTACTTTATCACACCTTACTTTAATACAGAGACATGAAGATTTCAGCCAGAGGTAAATTGGATTAGGCTTGGAACAAAACTGTATGGGGCAGAATGCCATAGGCAGGGTAAGCATCCCTGAGGCAGATTAGATTTAAAGAAATTTAGAGTCTAGCTTCAAGCTAAGACTGGCCTGAGGTACAAAAGCTTTTTGGTGAAAAGGCTCTTTATAAAATCTTATTAGCATAATTTATCAATTTAAATATCTCTTATGGAACAGAGATTCTTTTTATAAAGTCTTCAGCCATTTCACCCTCAAAATATTCTTTTAAAAGTTATATTATCCAAAAAATTATAAGCATTATACATAATGTATGATTATTATAAATATTTTAGGCCTGTATTTCTGTCCTTTCTGACCTGTCCTGTATTTCTGTCCTTTCTGACCAGGAATTGTTTAGAAAATGTTATGAGCAATGTAAAAGAAGGTGAAATGCTCCATTCTAGAAAAACTTGCAGACTTGGTGGTGATAGGAACCAGATGTCTAAAGAGTTTAATGTCTTTAGAAGTCACCACACAGACAGTTATTATATGAAATGGTTCATAATACATTGCCTATTGCCTTATATACAATATTTTTGACAAACTCTTGACCTAAACAAGGCATTCATGGCAGATGCACTATATGGACACCCCTGCTAATTGAGTTCAGGTGTGTCAGCCATGCCAATTGCTAAAAGGTGCATAAAAGCTAGCACATAGCCTTGCAGTTCAAATAGACAAACACTGGCAGTAGAATAGGTCATACTGAAGAGCTCAGTGATTTCAAACATGGCACTGTCACAGGATGCCACCTTTGTCACGTCAGTTCATGAAATTTCTGGCCTGCTAAATCTGCTCCAATCAGCTGTAAGTAGTATTATAATGAAATGAGAGGATCTACATGCAAGAACAGCTCAGCCATGAACTGGACAACACAAATTCAGAGAGTGGGGCCACCAATCTACAACTTACCTACTCACTGCAGCATTTCAAACTCTCTGGAAGCAACATCAGCAGTAAAAACTGCATTGGGTGCTTAATGAAATGGGTTTTCATGTCTAAGCAGCTGACAACAAGCCTAAGATCACTATGTACAATGCCAAGAGTTGGCTGGAGTGGTGTAGGGCACTGGATTCTGAAGCCATGGAAACATTTTCCTTGGAATGATGAATCACACTTCACTACCTGGCAGTCTAATGTAAGAATCTGGGTTAGGCGGATGCCAGGAGAATGCAGCCTACCAGAATGCTTACTGCCATCAGCACAGTTTGGTGGAGGAGGGATAATGGTCTGGAGCTGTTCCAGTAAAGGGTAATGTTAATGCTACAGCATACAAAGATACAGTATTTTAGAAAATTATATGCTTCCAACTTTCTGAAGAAACAGCTTGGGGAAGTTCCTTTCCTGTTTCAGCATGAATATACCCCTGTGTACAAAGTGAGGTCCATGAAGACATGGTTTGATGACTTTGCTGTGGAGGAACTACAGTGGCCATCACAGAACCCTGGCTTCAGTTCAATTGAGCACCTTTGGGATGAATTGGAAAGTCGATTCCAAGCCAGGCCTTTTTGTTCAACATGACTGCCTGACCTCAAAGACGTTCTTTTGATTAAATGGGCAAAAGACAAACTCCAAAATCTTGTGGAAAGCTTTCCCAAAAGAGTGGGGGCTGTTATAGCCACCAAGTAGGGTCCAGTTCCATATTAATGCCCATTGGTTTTGGAATGGAATGTCCAACAAGTTCATATAGGTGTGATGGTCAGGTGTCCGCATACTTAAGGCTAAATAGTGTAAAAACATGCAGGGTGTTGTAAGGCCAAATAAAACCTGAAGAAAACATTTTATATATTTATTTATAGATTCATCACTTTTTTACCATCAGCATTACATATAAAATTCTGAAGACACATGTAGGTTCACTGGTCATCTAGGATAGTAAAATGGTTATATTTGTGTAGACATCACAACCCTCTTTTTTATCTCCAGCACTGTAAAGAAATCTGAGTCTGTAAGGTAAGTTTCTCTACAGTGCGCTATTACACTACTGCAATTTGACATCAAATTTTGAATGTCTCTGTTTACATCTTAAGAATCTTTACGCAGGAATTTTGAAAAATCTGTGAAACTCCTCTTTACCACAAGGTGTCACTGTTTGTGTTAAATAATATGCTGTATGTGTGTGTGTGTGTGTGTGTGTGTGTGTGTGTGTGTGTGTGTATATATATATATATATATATATATGTATGTATGTATATGTATTTACACACGACTTTGTAATTTGTGGTGAGAGTAGAGAGCAGGTGGAAGAGAATCTGGAGAGGTGGAGGTTTGCACTGGAGAGGAGAGGAATGAAGGTCAGTAGAGACAAGACGGAATACATGTGTGTGAATGAGAGGGAGGCAGCTGGAAAGGTGAAGATGCAAGGAGTAGAGGTCATAAAGGTGGATGACTTCAAATATCTTGGGACAACCATCCAGAGCAATGGACAGTGTAGAAAAGAGGTGAAGAAGAGGATGCAGGCAGGATGGAGTGGGTGGAGATGGGTGTCAGGGCTGATGTGTGACAGAAGGATAGCAGCAAGAGTGAAATGGAAGGTTTACAAGACAGTAGTGTGTCCTGCTATGATGTATGGTGTGGAGACTGTGGCTCTGTCTAAAAGACAGGAGGCTGAGCTGGAGGTGGTGGAGATGAAGATGCTGAGATTTTCGTTTGGGAGTGACAAGGATGGACAAGATTAGAAATGAGCAGATCAGAGGGACAGTGAAGGTGGAGCAGTTTGGAGATAAAGCCAGAGAGGCCAGGTTGAGAAGGTTTGGACATGTGTGGAGGAGGAATAGTGGATATATTGGGCAAAGAATGTTGGAGATGGAGCTGCCGGGTAGAACGAGAAGAGGTGGACCTCAGAGAAGGTTTATGGATGTAGTGAAGGTGGACATGGAGATGGTTGGTGTGAAAGTAGAGGAGGCAATGGATAGGGCAAGATGGAGGCAGATGATCCGCTGTGGCGACCCCTGAAGGGAGCAGCCGAAAGAAGAATATATATATATATATATATATATATATATATATATATATATATATATATATATATATATATATATACATACACACACACACACACACACACACACACACACACACACACACAGTAGACAGCAGTGCATGTCTAGTTTGTGATTCGCTGCTCCTCATACAAGAAAACACGTCTTGCTTTTGTAACTGTTACACCTGTGCCCTACTCCATAATCCCTAATTCTTATGCCATTCACAGTAAACACTCTGAAGGGTTAGTCCTTATTGTGGAATAGTTGAAAATAATAGTGGAGGATGAGCATCACTGGCATTTTTCGAAGCTGAAGGAATCATTGCTCCAACTTACTCCTGTGTAAACAATTCTCACATCTAATTATCATTACAACTAGGCTAATCGTGTGACCCAGATTTTAGTTTATAACCATTTGTAAGGCAGAGGCGGTTGCTAACTTTGTTTTGTGAGTGGATTTGTTCTAAGAAATAGGCAGAGTAGTTACTGAGTATTAACTTTGCCTGCTAAAATGCTAATTTCATACTTTTGTCTTGTCATTAGTCCAGATGGCCACTAGGTGTCAATAGCTATAGCTATCAGCTATCATTTTAGCAACATCTTGACACACTGCTGCCTAAATCCTCCTTATACTAAATTTCTTTACAGAGACCTTGACGGAAAACACTGACTACTAAGACCCTTAGACCGACAGCAAGACAGCAGGCAACATGGCGTTAACAACAATAACTAAGAGAGGGGGGCTTTGTTTTTCCGCACACTTTAGAAGTGGGCGTCTTCTGAACTGCTCTGCAGTGGCTGCACTTTTGCCGTTTGGAATGTAACTAATGAGGCCCCAATGGACGACGGTTATCACGAGCATCCCCCCTTCAAAGGTGCCCTACGTAGACTGCAAGTGTGCCGTTTGGAACGCGCCCGTCGAGTCACGCCCTAAAATGAAAACGTCAGCTACTGTAGTTTTACTGTAAAGAAAAAAAAACCCTACAACGTCTGGCGAGTGTCGTCATAGCGACGTAAAGCCTGAGCCGAGCTAACGTTAGCCGAAACATTTCTAGGTTACTGAAGGAGCAGCTCGACTGGAGGGGAAAGACAAGGACATGGAAAGGAAATGTTAGAGTTTATGTCACTTTTGAGCGATTTTGAGTCGGTGCCGGTGGGTTTAGCGGTTGTTCTTTGATAGACTCGGTCAATGGACAGCGTTTCTGGGGTTTTGACTCCATGCTGAGCAGCTAGCGACGATAACGGGACTCGGCGGAGCTCTTGGTTGGAGGTAACGTTACGTTAAAACAAACACTCATGCTTGTTGACCTGTATGCGTTTTCCACTCGTCTTACGTAGCGTTAGCGTAACGGCTCCTGTTATGCTTCTGGCCGGACAGCGATATAGTGTAACACCGGGTGTTTTTATTATTCTCACAGTGCAGTGAAATATTTAGTGGCATGCTCCATCACCGCCTGTGAAGGTGTGTAAACTGCGGTGTGTCCCGCTTCTCTCGCAGGAACCAAAGCAGTGTCCTCCAGTCAAAGAAGTCTCTGATAGGACCGTAAGGAGACAGGGGCTCCAGCTAGGACCCAATTTTAGAGAGAGAGAGAGAGAAACATATTAACGTTACATGAAATAATAAACTCTTCAGAAACACAGAGCGTTAAAGCGGTTATTCAGCAGTGAGGCTAATATGAACACTAAGCTCACGCTTCGGTTCTCTGGTGGTTAACGGTTAATCTATTACTGCTCCACGTAAGTGGACAGTAGGTGTAACGTCCTTGTTTTTCAGTCAGATGTTTCTCTGGGCTTCTCTTTGCAGGTGGGGCAGAATCTTAACAATGCAGTACTCGATGTATATGTATAGAAGAAAAAAAATATATATATATATATATATAAATAATCTTTTTTTTCAAACCTGAAGCATTAAGTCGACTTTTTCAGTGCATGTCTATAAAGAGCTCATAAACTTAATGTTAATCTAGTCTGCTCAGTGACCATGTCATTTATTTGTGCTCAGTGTGGTAGCCCCTCTCTCTCTCTCTCTCTCTCTCTCTCTCTCTCTCTCTCTCTCTCTCTCTCTGTCTCTGTCTCTCCCTCTCTCTCCCTCTCTGTCTCTCTCCCTCTCTCTCTCTCTCTCTCCCTCTCTCTCTCTCTCTCTCTCTCTCCCTCTCCCTCTCATCCTCTCATTGAGAGAGGTTGTATAATCACATCTTAGCACCCTGTATTGATATCGTATTGAATTGTGAGGTCCACAGATTCTCCTTTGCTACAAGTAATCTACAGTTGAATTTGATAGTAATTGAATATTTAGGATTTACTGAACATGCTATCCAGAGCCTATTAGGGGTTCCCAAACACTTAAATAAGCCAAGAAGCCTTGTTATAGCTTATATTAGCAAGAAATATGTCGGGTTCTTAGCTAAGTCTGAGTCAGGTCAGTCTAGACCTGGTTGTTTCAGAAAATCTGACCCCTTCTTCAACTTTGAAAAATAATCAATAATGTTTGAGGGAAAGGATGGAGACTGCAGTGGATAGAATGCAAATGGAGAAATACCACTCTGCCTCTGTCCTCTTAAGTCAGCTTAAATCCCTGACACAAGATTATGATTATTTGGGTATACTGCTTTTCTTTTTCTAACTCCTGTAGTGTTTAGAGCGTCCAAAGTAATATTAAACCACACAGAGATGGACATTTGTGCTATCATAGTGGTGATGACTGGATAAACAAAGGCAAGAAATGCATTCTATAGTCATTTTTTTAGATCGAGATTTGCTGTGGCAGGTTCTGCCCTTAACATTAGGTAGGAGGGTTACAGCAACTTGGCTAACTTTCCTACCATTATGTGTACCTTTGAGTGCAGTATTTGCATAATGTGACACCACAGTATTTTAATCCTCAGCTGTGTCAAGTATGCCTATAACAAAGTCAAATCAGGGGGTGCCAAAGATGAAACAGTGAAACTGACTAGGATGATGTTAGTTTGACAGTTTGAAAACATTTTAAAGTGATTGATGTCATTTATTGTTATAAAAGAAATCGATTTGATCAATTGATGGAATAAAGGTATACTTTTTAAAATCGTGTTCGTAGAGGATGTTTAGTTTTGATTTGGGCCTTTAAATTCAGGGACATGGAATGTCTGTTTCCAAACGTTTGGTTGGTGTAGGCTCATGAGAGTTTCCTCTCTTTCAATGATGCACACAGACGCTACTGAAGTGCTAAAGGTCCCCTACCTTATGGAAAATCTTCAGCCATTTGAATGATAACCAAAATACCCTGTAGATCATTGCCACATAATTGTTGCAAGTTTGTTGAGGAAAGAAAAAAAATGTATTCATTTAATGAATTTTCATGTCATAATCATGTAACCACTGCTGGGGTTATGATGCATATAGGACAAGTTTTTAAGGAAGTTTTCAGTGAATATGTCAAATATCTGATGGACTGATAAGCTGATATACAAGATGCTAAACATAAGAACAAGTTGGGTAAGGACGTCAAAATGACTGTAAGGTAAAATTACAACTTCTGGAAACAGGTTAGCAGTTTTTACTATCTGTGAAAATGTTGATTGTAGTTGCTGTTAACAGCTTTCCTCTGTATTTTGCCCTCTCTAGGATTCCCTCTATGCTCGTTCCTCTCCCTCTCTCTTCCATGTTGCCGTGTTTGCAGAGAGCCCTGCGGCCCACGCTGCTCCGGGTGCTCAGGCCACCGTTGTGCACAACCCCAGGCCACAGCGCCAGCCTGGGCACACATGCACGCAAAGAGCCTGTGGAGCCCCTCAGCTCACCACAAGGGGCTCGTGACTTCATCTATGGCCTACACCCCTCTGAGCGCTCATGCCTGCTGCGTGAACTGCACCGCTTCGAGTCCATAGCCATCGCTCAAGGTAAAAGGGAATAGATGAAAAAAAAATAATAATACAAGATGCATAATAACTGAAAATATATGATTGTGCTGTCAGTGTAGTACATAAACATTGCATTGTATTGTTATGTAGTATTCGGTTGTAGTTCTACACATTATTAGACAGTGCACTGCAGGGTAGTTCATAGAGCATAAGACCTTGCACTGCATTGTGTGGTATATAGGCTGCAAAATATACCCTCTTAAAAAGATGGTTCAAGTTTTTTTTAGAAAAAAAAAGTTCTACATAGAACCATGAGCACTCAAATAATGCTTTGCATGATGTAAAACGCACGGTGGTGTGGTGGGTAGCGTTATCGCCTCACAGCGAGGAGGGCCTGGGTTCGATTCCCCGGGCAGGTGACCGGGTCCGGGTGACTGGGTCCTCTCTGTGTGGAGTTTGCATGTTTTCCCTGTGTCTGCATGGGAAACCGGGTTCTCCAGTTTCCTCCCACAGTCCAAAGACATACAGTCAGGCCAATTGGACATGCTACATTCCCCTGTGTGTGACTGTCTGTCTGTCTGCCCTGCGATGGACTGGTGACCTGTCCAGGGTGTATCCTGCCTTCTGCCCGATGACCGCTGTGATAGGGTCCAGCACCCCTCCGCAAACCTGAGGGAGAAGCGGCTTAGAAAATAGATGGATGGATGATGTAAAAGGTTCTTTGCATCATGAAATGGTTCTTCAAGTTGATGGAGAATGTGCTGTAGATTTTTATTTTTAAACATAATTCTATGTAACACACCAAAGAACCCTGTTGAGTGGTATGTAGAGCCCTTTTCCAAAAGAAACAAGTATAGCACATTTATGCACATTTTCCATCAATCTTAAGAACCATTTCATGAGGCAAAGCACCCTTTAATTAAACAACATGTTCGTTAAGTATCCATGGTTCTGTCTTACTCAAGAACCCTTGAAGAATCATCTTTGTAAGAGTGTAGACAACAGTTTGACTAATTTCATTTCACTAATGTGCTACTCTGTGCGTTTAGAAAAACAAAAGTCATTGGGATATCAAAGTAGGTTTACTTCTTGACTTACTGTGATTGCTTTGCACTGCTGTCATTTCTGCAAACAGTGTCAGCAGATGACATAACTTCCAGAGTTAAAAAAACAAAATGAAAAATAAATGCTCTGAATTCACTGGAAGAAGACATTATCTAGTGTAAATATACTTCCAGTACAACACACAATGAAAGATTAACACACTTAAACATCACATTTCTTCATGTAGCCAGCCATAGCTGTCCTTACAGTCATCAATGCTGAAGGTCCCTTACTATATATTAGTATATATTTTAGTACACATTGAATTGCAATGATACTGCTGTGTAGGCATGTGACGATATACTCAGCTCACGAGACGAGACGAGACATGATATTGGGTTCACGAGACGAGACGAGATTTTAAGAAAACTAAAATGATGTGTACGGCATTGTTTTCATACAATGTTTGCATATGGTCCGTGTCTTATCAGTCACTCTCTTGCCAATTATCATTTCCGCCGGGTACCCAAAATGCTGCCAAACAAACGATTTGAAAGTGGTGGGGGCATCTTCAATAGTAATACCTGTATTTTCCGACGTCATTCTGGCTGCTTGCTGGATCACAAATCCCGCGAGACAGATTTTTAACGCGACGAGAAATATCGCTGAGATACATCTCGATACATAGACTATTAGACAGTGAGCAATTGTTGTATTGCAATGTATATAGAGCAGTAGACATTGCATTATATTGCAGTGTAGTATATAGACTGCTGTATATAGACTATTAGACATTGCATTGTATTGCAGTGTTGTGTATAGACTGCTGTATATAGACTATTAGACATTGCATTGTATTGCAGTGTTGTGTATAGACTGCTGTATGTAGACTAATAGATATTGCATTGTATTGCAGTGTAGTATATAGACTGCTGTATGTAGACTATTAGACATTGTATTGCAGTGTAGTATATAGACTGCTGTATGTAGATTATTAGACATTGCATTGTATTGCAGTGTTGTGTATAGACTGCTGTATGTAGACTATTAGACATTGCATTGTATTGCAGTGTTGTGTATAGACTGCTGTATATAGACTATTAGACATTGCATTGTATTGCAGTGTTGTGTATAGACTGCTGTATGTAGACTAATAGATATTGCATTGTATTGCAGTGTAGTATATAGACTGCTGTATGTAGACTATTAGACATTGCATTGTATTGCAGTGTTGTGTATAGACTGCTGTATATAGACTATTAGACATTGCATTGTATTGCAGTGTTGTGTATAGACTGCTGTATATAGACTATTAGACATTGCATTGTATTGCAGTGTTGTGTATAGACTGCTGTATGTAGACTATTAGACATTGCATTGTATTGCAGTGTTGTGTATAGACTGCTGTATATAGACTATTAGACATTGCATTGTATTGCAGTGTTGTGTATAGACTGCTGTATATAGACTATTAGACATTGTATTGCAGTGTTGTGTATAGACTGCTGTATGTAGACTAATAGATATTGCATTGTATTGCAGTGTAGTATATAGACTGCTGTATGTAGATTATTAGACATTGCATTGTATTGCAGTGTAGTATATAGACTGCTGTATGTAGACTATTAGACATTGCATTGTATTGCAGTGTTGTGTATAGACTGCTGTATATAGACTATTAGACATTGCATTGTATTGCAGTGTTGTGTATAGACTGCTGTATATAGACTATTAGACATTGTATTGCAGTGTTGTGTATAGACTGCTGTATATAGACTATTAGACATTGCATTGTATTGCAGTGTTGTGTATAGACTGCTGTATATAGACTATTAGACATTGCATTGTATTGCAGTGTTGTGTATAGACTGCTGTATGTAAACTATTAGACATGGCATTGTATTGCAGTGTTGTATGTAGACTGCTGTATGTAGATTATTAGACATTGCGTTACAGCGTAGTGGATTGTGGTGTAGAACAAAGACTGCTGTACAGAGACTTCTAGAAATTACATTGTATTGCAGTGGTGTATATAGACCACTGTGGACTACTAGGCATTGTGTTGTATTGCACTGTAGTTTTTAGACTATTGTATGTGCTAGTAGACATTGCACTGCAGTGTGGCCTATAGACTATTAGACGGTGTGTTGCATTGCAGTGTAATATGTAAACATTATGCATTGCATTGCACTTTAGTTTATAGATTTCAGTGCATTAGACCTGGCATTACATGGCAGTGTTTCCCATTAGACATTGCTCCTGTGCACTGTTAGTGAAGAAGGGGGTTGGAGTTGTGTTAGTTAAACATACAGTGGGGTCCAAAAGAGACCACTAATGAAAATGCTTCTATTTTACATTCTAATTTAATACAAACATTTTAACGACAAAACAGATATTAACAGCCTAAGTATAGAGTCTGAAATTTTAACCTTAACACACTAGTGAATGACAGTGTGCTGTCGAGCTGATATGGACAGCTTTGTGCAAAAGCCTCTGATGAGTAGATCAAATCCTGCTGAGAGTCGTCTGAACTCGAGCTTCAAAGGAAAAAATCTGACCTTTTTGTACAAAGGGTGGTTAATGTCACAAATCTGCTTAATTTTAATTAGTGATGTAGAAATAGTGCTGAATCTTGTATTTTTCTCTTCACTTTACATGTCATCACTTTAACTGTATTTAAATTCTGAAACGTCCTGTTGTTTTTTTCCAAGTTTAAATGGAAAATCCCAAATTGTCAATGTGGTCTCAAACTTTTGGACCTCACTGTATGCTACATTTTGCGTAAGTGGAGTATAGATCTATGACTTATACATATTCATAGAAATGTCCCTTTCCCTTTTAGGACATTATGACTGGCAGTGCTGTACCAAACACTGGGCATTTTGCTCACTGAGTAGGCTGAAGGCTTTACAGTAGTAATTGGTGTGTTTATTCCATTTACGAGAGAGATAATGGATTAGCATGCTGTGAATCAGATAATGGCAGCGTTTCAGGATTGTAGTGTTCTTCTTCTCAGCAGGCCTGCACATGGTGTGCGAATTCGTCTCTTACTTTCCAGATCTTTTCCCAGCCTTTGCCGTACTCTTCACTGAATATAGAGATACAGACTCTGTAAAGTCTTGACCCCTTTTATACAGAACTCGTACATCTGAATACTCTAATACTGCTGAATTGCCAAAGCTACAGTATATGATGAGGAAACTTGTACAGTGTTTCCTCTCAAGTTTGAAAATTTGGTTTGTGAAATTTCACTGTGTCAGCAGGGAAAGATTTCACAGAGCAACTGAAATGAAGAAAAGACTAATGCATGTATGCCACACACAGTGATATGCACTGTGATTAAGATAAACATAAAAGAACAGCTTCTACTAGCCACCCACAGATTTATGCTAGAATCGCACTGGTGCAGCTCAATGAAATTTCAGGTACAGGAGAGTTGCTTGTCCACAAGTATCTTCCGTTGGCTTTGTGTGCGTGTGTGTGTGTGTGTGTGTGTGTGCATGTGTGCGCGCGCACTCCTTAAACTGTTTTTACCTTTGACCAACCTTAGAATTCCAGTAAGGCATGACACAGGCAATTTCAAAAGCCAATTTAATTGACAATGGGGTGAAAAAGCAAATTTTATTCAGTGAGGTTGGACAAGAGGTTTTCGGAATTGGAGTGCATAGAAGGAGAAAACCAGCTAATAAAGCCAAGCTAAGAAAGAGAGCACACTTGATGTCGGAGCTGATTTGGAGGTTTGTTTATTGTAGTGTTTCTTCTGTAGAATGTGACTAAAAATGTTCAGTGTGTTTTCTCTTGTTGCAGTTAGGCCCACTGATTAAAAATCTAAATGGCTACGGTATTCATTTTTCAGGGGATATTTCTGAGGGAATTAGATTTAATCTCACTTGTGAAAGGAAGGAAAAGTGGAAGTAAAAGAAGCAAGTTTACAAAGTTCCTCAATAAACGCTAAAAATAAACGGTATTTAACGCTTTCAACTTTGAGAGAGAGGAGAAAATCAAACTCCACTCTGTCCATCCTTACACTGACAACTCAACACCATGGGTCTGAAAGGATGTGCAGCTGTCAAAACCTCTTGCTGGAAAAAGGAAATGGACAAAAAGACCAAATTTGCAAATCAAGCAATGAAGCCGCTGGTATTTTTACCAGCTGGACTCACCACCCCAGAGTCCAGACCCCCACAACACTAAATGTGTTTAGGCTTACTTGGATTATGAGAAGCAGACATGCAACCAACCTCTAAGACTGAACTTTGGAGGTGTGAAAGCACATCTTGCAGATTTCTTTAAAACTCTAATAGCAAGGTAGAGAGTGAACACACTAAATACTGAAACATTTAATAATAATCTGACTGGATATTAAATAAATGAAGAGTGGTCTCTGATGATTGCACAGTACATATTTGTTTAAAAGTCTTCATTTGTGGAAAAAAAAACATCCATTTCTGCCATATTGTAGGAAAGTCGGGCGTGCAAATGCAAACATTTCTGTAACTACATTTAAGTAGTTATATAGTCTACATCGAATGTAGAGGAATACAACAATAGCAACTCAATGGCAATGCTTTGAAAGGTCAGACAGTTCTTTAGTTCCCAGCAACAGAAATGTCATAGTTAGCTAATGCATGTGTCTAGTCAGCATTTGAAATGCAGGTATGGTTTGTTTGGTTTGTTTGTGTGCATCAGATATTGTTCCCCCAGGAAAGGTAGTCATTAGATTGTAGTTTCACCTGCCTGATTATTGTGCTGCTTACTACTCCCAGCAGAGTTGTGGGTTTACTAGAAAAATTGTATCCTGCTGTAAAGTGTCAGCACAACCTGCATTGCTTCTTGCAAACCACATAGCTTTGTCCCAACAAATCAACCACCAGCACCCAAACCATTCTAGGACATGAAATTCATTTTTCACTCTAAATTTGGAGACTCACTGTAATCTGTCATCATGGATTTCTTACGGTGTATTATCCATCCTGCTTACGTACAACTGCAGACTTCTTCAGTGACCGGCGCTGGATCCACCTCAGTCTTGGAGGACACAAAGCCGTGGAGAGATTTTGCTCAAAGCTTGTTGTTTTAGTGCAAATTGGAGTTTCAAGAGGGCTCATGTCTAATATCTCCCATTTACCCCCAAGCTGAGAGACCACTCTGTGAGGTCTGTCTCTTGGGCTTCCAGCCAGCTTAAGAAGCCAGTTACCATGGCAATTAGACATGAGCGTTTAAGTCAGTGAGTGCTTCCAGCGTTTAGATGGATTTCTGTTAAAGACATACAGCCTGGACTCCTGACTGTCCTCACGATTGCATCCAGAGCTTTCTCCAAGAGGTGGTCAGCACTCATTACTATGCATTCACTGAAGGCTGAAAAGAATTTGCTCTCATTTAAGGGGAACCAATTTTAAAGGAATAGTTTCTGAAAAATCTAATTTGTACAGTTTCACTTTACTACAAATGTGTCTCATCAGCTAATTTGTTTGGTGTCTGACATTCGCTTTTTTAATTTTGCACTTGGCTACGTAGCTTAAACCCCTCCAAACAGCATAACAGGCCTGTTTGAGATTACTGAACAGCTCTATGGTTTTGGGGAAGTGCATGCCGTTCACATAGCGCTAATTGATGGAGTATAAGCTCCATTACTTGTAAGCTACATAGCTTCAGCTACTGTAAGCCTCATAGCTCCAGTTCAAAATTAAAGAAACAAACCTCAGACACCAAACTTGTCTTAGTTTAATGACTACATTTGAGTAAACCCTGAAATATTTAAGTTCGATTTCTTTACCAAGCTGTTTAATTTTTTCTTGTTGCTTTGAATCAGAATGATTATATTGTACAATTTCAGTACATTATCAAGGAAGAAAATAACTAAATATAAACCTGAATCACTGATATGCCCCTTTTTTGGAAACCATTTTTTTGAGGAAAGTGTGCATATAGCTTTTGCCCACAATCCAATGATTGTGCTTACAAATTCTATATGCTGTGATTTTTAAGGGTTATTTTGTTATAGGACTGACACAACCAATCTGTCTGAGCCAAATCAGTTTGTATAGTATATAATTCATTTTTACATTACTATTTTCCAATCTCTCATTATCCCCTTAAAAAACAGGCTGCTTTTGTTACTGTGCCTTTAGGGCTGATGTATGTAAATGATCTCTCTTCTGACTGACAGCCTTGTATTGTGCCTCCTTGAAAATGCAGTCCAGGCTGAAGCACTTCTTATAACTTAAGCATGAAACGGAGGAACTGAACCACTCTAGGCTAAACAGGTGGATTTATAGAAATATGTTGGTTTTCATGACTTCACAAAAACAACTCATTCATGGGCTGTTTTTGCAGCTTAGTTTGGACTACGAAGTAAACAGTACATTTTGAAAACTTTAACTATGTTTCATTTTAAAGTAAGGAAAATGTATGTTTTCCGTTATATAGGCCTGTAATACATAAAATATTTAAAAAACATATATAGGCCCATTTTTGCATGTTCTGGCATCTAATGAAGCAAAATGAAGAAGTGCTGAATACTCAAAAGTGCAATATACAGTCTCTGTCAGCATGTTTACAGTCTTGATGTTCATGTTGTTAGGTACAACAACAAGATGAGCAAGATATTGTTACATCTATTACAGGACCGAAATTAGCAAGTATGTACTTATATGCTCTGTTTTACTGGTTAGTCAGCTGAAGCAATATACAGCTTCCTTTCGGGGAGGCTAATATCATCTGATGTAAGCTTGTCACTTTTATCATGTACCTTAACTGCTGCAGTTTTGATGCAGCAGATGTTTTCACTGGGTGCTGTGATGCAGGTGTTGTAGCTCCAGAGGGGACTGTCACCTTCATGCTATGGTGCTGTGTGGCTCCTCTTACACTGCATGTGTACTGCAAGTGGTAAGGGCTTGGCTAATTATAGAGCTGCTTGTGATGAACAGGCCAGTGACCTTGAGTCAGCTCATTGATGCGCTGATGAGGACGTCATGTGATGTGCATCATCGACAAAATTGCCCTACCCTGTTTATGGATGCTGTGTTACGATTACTTAAGAATTTGATGATTCAGCATTTTACCATTTGTCCATTTCTTTCTTGGCAATATTTTTACAATAATTTGATATCTTAATTTTGTTTATGAAGCTGGGTCATTGTATATCCATATACACACTGTAGAGTACTGCACACTCACCGCCCACATTATGAGAAGCCACTGGAACTGTATGATATAGACGTAAAATGCAATGTTCATTAAGGCTGTTGGATATCATGATGACCATTTGAGAAGTGATAAATGACTGTCAAATTTTGTGTCTCTTACTGAATGTGCCGCAAGTACAGAATTGTCCCTGTACAGCATTACTAATGCAGAAAACTCTGCTCATAAAACATCAATATCTATTTGACTGCTCCCCCTTGTGGACTATTTGTAGCCTGCTAAACATGAGTGAGGCCCATGATGCTCTTCATTCTAAAAACAGTCAAGATTCCCTGAACAGCTTTTTCTGTCCATGTTTGCAGGTAGGCTGCAAACACAAATAAATGTGTATATTTTTATTATTTATGTGGACCACTTTTATGAATTAGTTCAAACTGCAGTCCCACTGAAAAAAAAGAATATTTAAAGAAGTATACCAATAACTGACATAGCAATAAGCTTAATATATGCAAAGTCACCATTTATAATTTTTCCTGTTGAGAGGTGTCTATCACAAACCCTGACCCCTAAATTTGAACTTGTGAAATTACTTTTTTTTTACTTTTTTTTCCTAGTTTTTTTATGTCTTTTCATGAGCTTGTTGGGCTTGTAATGCTATGTTCCACTCAATCTAATTACATCATGCCACTGTGCATCAGGTAATTTGATCCAGCACTTAACAATGTGTTTATCTTAGAAACACGTGCTACGACAACAATAAAAATTCTATTTATTGTGCTGCCCTAACCTGAAGCTGCATTGTTCTTTTGTACAGTTTGGAGTTTGGAAGCCCTGCTTACACTTGCCATCTTGAAAAAAAAAGACTTTCTTTGCCATATAATGGTACCACACGTCACCACACAAACGTTGACATGGCAACAGCTTCAACAGTGAAAACAGATGATTATTGGAGGATAGCAGAAGAAGTGGCAGTTGTTTATATAAGGTGGAAAAGGCTGGGGGAGGCGGGGGTGCTCTGTACTTTATAATTCCAAATATATTAGTGCAATTCAATAAAAGCTTTAGTGTCCATCATTCCCAAAAAAGTCCACATCGGGTTTAATCCACTATGGCAGTTTTCTAAAACCTAAAATTGAATTCCTGCCTGGACATTACGCTGACCACTGCTGCATGCTGCCATCATTGCTGCTCCACAGGAAGGTTTGCCGTTGACCGCCCTGCTAATGTGTAACCGCAGCATTGGAGACGATATGTTAATGCATAATTTGAGTTAGTCATCCTCTAGGCCTTCATCAGTGCTTTTGGCTTTTGGAGGACTAGTCTCAGCCTAGCAGTGGACAAACTCCAGCAGCACTGCTATACACTCATAACACCACACACGCTACCATGTCAGTGTCATTGCTGTGCTGAGAATGTTCCACCACCCAAACAATATCTAGTCAAAAACTGACCAATGATAAGTGGAGTAGAGTGGCTGACAAATAGGGCATGACAACAAATGGGCTACAGTCTCCAATTATACACCTGTATTGTGGTCATATAAGGTAGATATGTCTAATAAAGTGGATGGTGAGTGTGTCGTGCCACACACAGGAGGTAATTTCATCAAACACTCATTTTTCTAAATCTGTATGGAACATTAACAAAAGACGTCTTTGACTGTTCAGCTCTGACTCTTCAGCTCTGGTGTTTCATTCGATCTTTTACTTGAATGTCTGCTTGTTAGCAGGCTTCTGAGGATCCTATTAAAGTGCTCATGTTATCTGCTGTCAAAGTAGCTTGACAGTACTGGGACACCTCTTGGATGAATCTCTTGAATCTCCCAGTTTCAAAACTGCCTTTAAAGTGTCTCCCATGTTATTTCAGTGGTTCTCTAAAAGAGCAGCTGTGACAGAAAGATCTTTTTTTGCTTTATTCCAGTTCCAGTTCCAGTATGTGATTGACAATAACCATACTGAGTGCTTTTTGACTGAGAAGTGTAGTTTCCATATTTGATGGCAGAGACATGGTTTAAAGGAATTTTATTCAAGTGACTCAGTTACCATAAAGATCTGCACATGAATGAGGTCTATACCAGTTATCACATCAAATCACTTGATCACAGTTATTTAAGCTGACCACAACTATCTTTTCTCTGTCAAGTTTACATCAGAACCGAGCATTTGTTGGATTGGGGCAAATGCATGTTAGTAAAAGAAAGCAGAAATACATGTCTCTTCCGAAAACAACAAAAGTTCTTACTTCTGAGTGGTCCTATAACATATTTAGGGGGCATCATGGCTGGTCTATTCCAAATTCCAAAAATTTTGATCATTGCAGAAGGCAGATAACTCCCATGCCTGCACAAAAAGCCACCTATGTTTTGGTGTAGCCTCAGCTCTCATAAAGCTGGATGTCAGTCAAAGCAAGCTTAAATGGAAAGGCATCAGGCTAATCTTCTGTGGCCACAAATGTTCTTACTAGATTAATTACACTGATTAGGCCGAAGTAAAGATGACTGCATACTACAATCAAAACTTTTACTGAACTGTCTACTTTTGTTTGACTAGTTATCATTTTGTTTGCCTCAACGTCTGCTTCAGTGTTAGGAACCGTCTGGAAGAACAATTGTGTTAATGCTTTGTGGAAGTTAAAAAGTGAACAGTTAAAGCAAAAAAGTACCAGGTTAACTGCTTACCATAGACATTTTCCACAAATAATTGAATTCATAATTGTTTTTGTTAATATTTTTGAAGCGTGGGCTTAATTTGTCAGTTCGAAATGAATAGATGTCAAAAAATATTGCAACATTTTATGTATTGTAAAAAACGTCTTGAAGTATTGTGATATGACATTTTCCCACATCGCCCACCTGTAGTTTCACGGCATCTTTGGGATGTTCGTCGTAAAAAAGGATGAAATTTGACTTAACTGTGCTATTCATATGTTCTGTTATTTGACAGAGATTCAACAACCCTACTATCAATGTGTTTGCCCCCTCGTCCATTTCAGGAAGAATAAGTGTGTTAAAGCTTTCAGATTCAAGATTCAAGATATGCAAAGCAGAACAGGCAGTTACACTGTACAATGAAATTCTTTGCTGTTCCTCCATTCACCAAATATAATCTTAAGAGAATAAAAAAGAAAATATAAGAATAACTCTAAAAACAGTAGTAAAAAGTAAAAATGTACAGTATGCAAACTTGAAATAAAATTAAAGTTACATATGCATATGTGCAAATATGTAGAGCAGCTGTAACAGATGTCAACAGTAGCGTTCTGTGCAAGTAATAGATGTAAACTGTATTGTTCTAACAGCAGCAGTACAGTGTAGGTAAGGTGCAGTTATTGAGTGCAAGGTTAAACCAGTTCAGAATGGGAGGGGGGAAGAGGTAGTAAGTGAGGTGTTCACCAGCCTGATGGCCTGTGAATAGAAACTGTTTGACAGTCTTGTAGTCCTGGACTTCATACTCCTGTAACGTCTGCCTGAAGGTAGGAGTGTGATGAGACTGTGCTGGGGGTGTGTACTGTCCCTGATGATGTTATGGGCCCTCCTGATGACCCTGGCGTGATAAATGTCCTGTAGTGAGGGGAAGGCTGCTCCTGAGATGGACTATGCAGTTTTGATCACACACTGGAGAGCCTTCCTGTCCTGAGCAGTGCAGTTTCCATACCACACTCTCGAACGTACTCCTGTAGAAGGTGCTGAGAATTGTCACTGGTATACCAAATTTCCTTAGCCTTCTCAGAAAGTACAGTCGCTGCTGGGACTTCCTGATGATGAGGTGCGTGTTGTGAGACCAGGTGAGATCCTCACTGATGTGGATGCCGAGGAATTGGAAGGTTGTCACCCTCTCCACCCTCTGTCTCACCTGTGTACAGGGGTGTGTGCAGCTCGCGCTTCCTCCTTGGATCAACAATCATTTCCATGGTCTTGTCTGCATTCAAGGAGAGGTTGTTGTTATGACACCAGGCCTCCAGCTCAGCCACCTCCTTCCTGTATGCTGTCTCCCCGCCAGTGATCAGTCCAACGGCTGTAGTATCATCAGCAAACTTGATGATGCTGGTGTTGTTCTGGGAGACTACACAGTCATAAGTGAAGAGTGTGTACAGAAGGGGGCTCAGCACACAGCCCTGGGGGACCCCTGTGCTCACTGTTCTTACTCTGACTCTGACTGACTGGGGTCTATCTGATAGAAAGTTTAGCACCCAGTTACAGAGGGCGGGTGTCAGTCAGAGGGTGAGGAGCTTTTCTGAGAGTTTGTGTGGGATGACCGTGTTAAATGCTGAGCTGTAGTCAATGAAGAGCATCCTGACATAGGTGTCCTTGCCCTCCAGGTGTGTGTGAGGGCTGTGTGAAGGGCAGTGTTCACTGCGTCGTCTGTGAACCTGTTCCGATGGTATGCAAACTGAAGAGGGTCTATAGTGTTAGGAATGGTTTCCTGGATGTGAGTCATGACTATTCTCTCGAAGCACTTCCTCACGATTGGGGTGAGTGCAACAGGGCGGTAGTCATTTAGGCAGGAAATAAAGAAGATGCACACATGATTACCTTAATAAGAGGATTGTTATTGACATAGGCCTATTGTTAATTGTGAGCTATTTTGTGAGCTGCTCCACTGTATTGAACATTGAGTTTATACTAGACTGAGATCATATCAAATATTAGTTCATTGTGAAACTCTGCTTGTCTAGTATATCTCACCTTATGCAACCTGTAAAATCATGCTGGACAAAATACAGAAATAAGATCAACTGAGTGCAAGATTTTGCCAAATTTCTAACAAAGTATGCAGTGATGTATGCACTAAATATTGCATTGCAAGCCTTTTCCCACACTTTGAGACTTCCTCTTAAGTCCCAGCACATGACAGACCAACGTGAACAGCAACAAGGGCAGATGCCTTGGAATAATAGCAGTGCATGCACATAAATTGATCTTACACTTACCACATCTGTTAGTAAGCTTGATAATCCACTGTTTCATAGTTTATATTTGAGACTGCTTATTTTTAAACCACAAATACTCATGAGCTATTATGGGCATATGTGTATGTAATCTTGAGTCAAAGCACAAATGCGCTTTAATGGAATTAGTCAAAATGTCAAATCCACCAGCTAGAGCTGTGACCTTTGCTTTCCTCATGGTCATTTCGGAATTGTTCATGTGCTAAACCTCTCATGCTGACTCCTGTAGTGGGGAAAACGAGGTGCTGTTATTCAGTGTTGCCCTTGCTTGCTGGAGGACACCTGCCATAGTGTCATATTGCTCAGCTTAAGACATCTCCAATAATTATAATTCCAGTCACTGTTGCTGTTTAAGACGCATGTAAAAATTGCACCTAAAGGCGATTTAGCCAGTGAGAGTTGTGGGGATGATCTATGGGGAAGGAATGGGGAAGGAAATGATGGATGAAGCAGCCGCAGGGTCAAGGCCAGCTGTTTACAGCTACAGTTAAGGCAGTTTATTCAGCGAGTGACTCAGACAGAGGGGGCAAATATGTCATTTCAATACGTTCAAGCATTTGAGAAATAAACTTTTGGGGAAAAACAAGATTATTTAATTGATTTCTATCCTCTTCTATGAGGTTTGTTAAGCAGTGGATGTTTTCTGTAAGGGTATATATATAAGAACATCACCTGCAGCTCAGTTCTGTGGCTTGAATAGAGTGTAGGAGAGAGTGGGACATAACTCATTTACATTAAAAGTATTTGAGGCACCCCACACCTCTCTGCCAGAAATTAAAACATAAATCTTCTGTCCAGTTTGTACCGTTTGTGAGCAATTTAGCCTAAAATGGAGTGAGTATAAATATTACAACTAATCCCACAATTGGGGTTAATTGTAACAGGTAGAGGCACTTGTTGTAACAGTCGCTGAAAAGTTTATTAAATTAATGCAAAATGCATTTCATTCATCACAGTTCTGTGTTGTTTGAACCAAACAAGTTTTCCAACCATAATACATGAAAATGTAAATCAAAATAAATGTGGTCATGAAAAGAGGCTGTGTAACATGGCCAGTGTATTTCTGACCAAAAATATCAGCAGAATACAACTGCAGTATAATTTATTTACATAATGAAATAGTAAATGTTTAATGAATTTATGCAGAAAAGCCTCCAAAAAATGAACAGTTGTGAATTTATATGGGTACCGCTGAACATTATACACTCTATGTATGACTTTCATGTGTCTTGTGGACCAATAGCAGTCAGAAAGAGGTCTCAGAACAAATGGCATGGTAACCAGGGACCATACAAACTTAAACCACCATGTTGTTTTGGCCTACTTAAAGACTGACTTGAGATGTCACCAAAACTCATCCTGCCATGCGGAGGCTGGCTAACACTCAGTGTTTTATCTACCTCATTCATACTGGCGCTAAATTATACACCAAGAGGAAGATTAAAATAATGTAGGTGTGAATTCTGTGATTTACACACACAACTTAGTAATAAAAAAACACTTGTGATTTAAAAATGTGCATTTTTATAGTATAAAACTGTCTTCAGGTTGAATCTCAAGAAATATCTGATTGCTGTCAAACACTGTAGATGATGTTGCTGTAAAAAATGCCATCCTGACCAAAAGCACATTTACTTGAACTACCCATGATACATTATACCCCATGTTATTTGTGCTTTGCTCTCCCCTGCTGTTATAATATACAGACAACTTTAAACCACATCAGTTTAGGAAGAGAAAGCTTTCTCAGTAATCTGATCTCAGTCCATCAGCATCACGTTGATCCTGCTCTGGATGGTTAATATGCTGGATGCCATCCAAGAGATGGAATTTAATAAAATAGTGGAAGTTTATAATGTGAAAGAGCAGGCAGTGAAGACTTATATCCCACTCAGGTTTTCTTGTGGCCCTAGTTGGAGTCACAGAATGGTACAAAGACAGAAAAACTGGGTTGGAGATGATCTTTGAGAGTTGGAGAAGAGCTGTGAGGCGGAATAGAATTGAAGTGGATCAAATTGCATTGAATCGGGAGAGCTGAGAGAGAAATGCACTTACCCACACACACACCTTCCTTAAAATCCAATTCTAGTTTCACCGATCTTTCATCCTGACATGCCAGAGCTGTGCTGGTTTTTAGTTTGGCTCTGCTAGTGAGCTCTCCATTCTGTTCCCATATGAAGTGCTTTTGCTGTCAAACGTTTAAAATAGTTAAGCATGATTGATCACATTATTTTGTGTAGTTAATTAGAGTGAATTTCATTTCTCTTATGTCCTCAAACATGACCCTAAAGATTTTTCCATTTAAAAAGCAGGACAATTTGTTATATAAAAGTAAGAAGAAACTTCATCAGAGTGTATTTAATACTTTCAGTGATTTAGCAGTGAATGCATGTTTTAACCAATGCATATATATTATATTTAGAACATTCTACTGGAGTAGAAACTGCAGTCCCACAGTGAAAACTATTTAAAAAAAAACAAATAACAATTCAAACCTTAGGTATTTACAAGGGTTATTTTATAATCTATATAAACCAAAGACATTAATTGACATAATAAGTTAAAAAGCATAACCATCAGTATTTCTTTTAGTATTTTTAAGTGAAGTTGAAATATTTTTAGATTTATCTTATGAGTTTAATTTTTAATTTTTGAGTTTAAAAAAAAGCTGTCCCACACTTTCCTGTCACTACTGAATCAGAAAGAGCTTTTGTCCATTGCTGGAGCCTTATTTTAGCCATATACCTGCACTTTAGAGCAGGAAGTGAGACTGCATCCCTGCCCCTCATGGCTCCATAACGATTTTAAGAAGCGCTTATCGATGGGGGGGGAGTCCCCAGTGTCATCTTAAGGGCCGTTCCATTACTTTATTAGCTGAAGTGAAGAATGTTAGAGGAGCCCTTGTAGGGATGAGGGACCGAGCAAACACCAATGACGCATTTCTCTTTTCAAACCCTAAAATAATGAAAAAAAATTACTTTAAAATGTTTATTTTAAATTGGCTTAAAGTTAAAAGCTACTCCAAACTACAGTTTCATCATTTTCCTCTGCTAGCTGGCTTGTTAGCATGCTAAAGGCTACATGGCTTTACTCCAAATTTCTAACCAGCCAAAGCATGTACTTACACACATTATGTACATTATGCTCAAACTTCTTAAAAATGTTTTGCACTGCTAGCCACTGAAGCTAACCTGCCGACGTCAAATGTTACGAATAATCCGCTCCTCACTGTCTGCGCTGAGTCCCTTAGGAAATTATTGTCGATCACATTTTCCTCCTTTGTGTGTGTTTCTGTGACAGAGTTCAAGTTTGCCAGCTGGTCCCTTTGAGCCTATTTGCATAAGACATGAGCTGCGTTGCTTTTCTGTCTCTTTGTTCCACTCCTTTGACGTGCTTTTTATAATAGAGGTGCTCTGGGAACGGATGCAGCCCTTATTATGTCCTCACTGTCTCTGTTCCTCCTGGTTCTAATTGGTTTTTGGGGAATTCAGGGGCCACGTTTGAACGTGCAAAGTCTTGGTGCCTAGTCCAGTGAGATGTGTCCCTGCTGTCCTATTTTATTTACCTCTTAATTTATTCTGATTCCTATTCCTGTTTTTCTTGCTTTGTGCCACATACACTGAGCTGTCTTGCATTTCCACTGCGAGAAAGCTGCTGCGTAATGGGAAAGTTTTCACAAACTCTCGTGGCCACTGGCACATGACCAGGTTAGAAAGAAGTATGACAGTGCATCATCGAGATTGGATGACTTTAAACTGCCTTAGCTTGCAGAATTAAATCTGATCTCCTACCATGTAGATACTATCAGGATACTATCAGTCCTGAACTGGATGGGATGCCTGTTACCTGTTTCATACATACTTCCTCTGCTGACTTTTGCTACTTACACACAGTGGCTATTTACACAATAAATGTTTGCGCTGCAGAGCAGTACAGTGTAACTGTGCTGGAAAACTTAGAGGCATCCTTATTACAAAAAGATAATTAGTGAAATAATTTACTTCATTTAGCTTAAAGCTGAAATAATCATTTAAAAGTTAGAGGTGTCAGGTCAGATGTCACAGAGGTTTTTTGGAGAACGTCATATGTTTTTATGTACTAATGTCACAGGAACAGGCTCAAAAAGGTCATCCGGCTCAAATGCAGAATCAGTATTATACTGTTGAAGATATGATGACAATAATACATCATTCACTTACATCCTCAGAAGACACGTACTTCACCAGCTTTCGCCTGGGTTCTGTTTGAACACTCTTTCAACATGCTCACAATTATCAGATTAATCCATTAATCCACGATGAAGCAGTCTAAAGCCAAACTGATATTAAAGGCTATTCTTCTGCACATTCCATGCAATTACACATTTTTGCCAGAGAGGTCTCCAAATCCCCAAATCTTACATAGTGTAGCTTTAAGAGGAGCATGTTGCATTAAAGTTTGTAGATCTATGAGAAAATGTCCATGTTACATAGAATATTACAAGTATTGTATGCATTTTTAATAGTTTATTTCACTTGTGTATTGAAATATAAGCTCAACAACTATTATGGAGCATTGCTTCTAAGGTGCACTGTCGTTCTGCTCACATAGACTGTGTGAGCGTGAAAATTCATATAGTTAATATATATTCATATAGTTAGAGTTAAAAGCCTTCTTAGGTTTTCCTGTGAGTCACATAATGGTACCTCATTTTCTACCTAATGTTATCATGGCTTAAAGCAATCTAATTTAGTTTTATTTATTTATTATTTTTTATTTATTTATTTTTGTCCTAAGAAGGACAAATAGGGTGTCTCAAAGCAAATTGCTTATTTAGATACAGAGCATTAGCTGATTTATTACTGTTTGTTTGTAAGGTTCATAGCAAGAGATTAAACCCCAGGAAATTAAGTCTTTGCGGAATTACCCCCTCTCAAAAACCCATTTTAATGATTTGGTTGAGAGAATGTCATAAGGGAAATAGAGGATTGATTAGATCCGTTAAGAGCCCTAATGTCTACAAAACTCAGTAATATGAGCTTTTGTGAAATTCATGTCATTTATTTTGTTTGCAGTGTGATGAGACTATTAAGAGTTTGCAGAATAGCTATCAACTAGTACTGTACATCATAACTTAGACATGCCACAGGTGATGAGCCAGAGATGAAACGGATAACAAAACTGCCTGAAGTTTGTGTTTAGCTTCAAACTTCAGATTTGATTGTACACCGTTTTGATGAATAAGGGCCACTGTGTGCTAAAGATCCAATATGCTTCTCTGTAGGCAGATGGGCACTAAACTGAATCAGTAGGTGTGTGTGTGTGTGTGTGTGTGTGTGTCCAAAGGCTACCGAGAGGCCATTACTGAGTAAGATATATGACCCTGCTACACCGTGTCTTAGCACTAACAGATTTAGATCACTATACATCACTACCGTTCTTCGGCTTGATGCTTCCGTATTGTTCCTGAGCACTGGGGGATTTTCCACCGCCATCCTTCTGCTTTTCTATTCTTTCCTCTGAGAACTATGTGTCTAGAGGCCAGTTATACTGGATTTGTCAGTATATATGTCAGAATTGATGCACATGTTTATTCTCTGGCTGTGCTGTATCCAGGGCACCATTTATTTCTGCCCACTCTCTTCTTCTTCTAAGTCCACACCACAGCAATAACAGCTAGTGTACACAGCTTCTACAAACATTAAAAATCAACTTTTATTACTTTGGCCACTGATTGTATTGCTGCAATAGTGGACACAAAGCTGATGACTAAATTTACACATTTTAATGAGACAGAAATCATGTCATTTACTAAAAAGATTTGGGTAGGCCTGAATTGCTTTCATATTGCTAAGTAATGACCACTCTGCGGATATAAAAGAAATAAATATTAAAAACAGTTAATATACTTTGGACAATGTTGTAAAGATTGGCAGTTATTGAGGTGAAATTGTTAAAGGCTGCTAAGTCTCTCAAGCTGTTCTGAACCAAGATTAGTTCTGTTTTTCTTGTTTTAATTGCAGAAAGGTGTTCTAAATGTATCTATTAATTCGGTTCCTGAGCAAAGCAAATTATACACAATGAGTTCATTTGAATGCAAATGTTCTTTATCTGTGAATGATGTTTTTGTGTTTATCAGAATGTGCAGACACAAACAAGTTCGTAAGTTGCTCATTAGATGAAAGCTAACTGTGAGTGCAGATGGGGATGGCTGAATGTCTCACTAGAGGCCCTGGCTGTCCTCTTTTAGCGAAAGGCTAAAACTTATGATTCAATTAAGGAAAATCCCATCTGTCCCTTCTGGCTGCACTTTATACTTCTGAGTCCAGACGAGCGCCTTTTGCCTTTTATTTTCCACTACAAGTGAGTTCCTCCCATATGGATGCATGCCATCCTCCTTTCATGTTTGTGGCAAGCGATCTGGCTCTTGCATCTGAAAGGGTTATTTGGGTTATTTAAATTGCTTATTAATGATTTTTAACAAATATTCATTATGATGAGAGCCTTTTAGGGGTCTGAAACACCATCTAACTGGCAAGGCTCTGCTCCATATTGATTTGCACAGGAATGGAACTGATCTGCTCAAGCAACACAAAAAAAAAAATCCATCCCATCTTTATCTCCAGCTTGATTTGTTTGGCCAGGTGTGGCAGTGTTCGCAAAGTAAGACAGTTAGTGCCTCATGCTGTTTTAGGGCCTGGAAGGATTTCTATGCACGTCTCCAGTGCAAACTTTAAAGATATGACAGGGCTTTCTTTGATCATTGTCCAGAAAAACATACAGTATATGAACAAAGGCATGTAGACACTCTTCCCAGTTAATGAGTTTAAGTGAGTTTAACGAGTTTAAGCCACACTCATTGCTAACAGGTGTATAAAATCAAGCAAATAGCCATGCAGACTCCGACATCGACATTGGCAGTGGAATGGGTTGTACTGTAGAGCTCAGTGACTTTAATCGTGGCACTCCCGTAGGATGCCACAAGTCAGTTTGTGAAATTTCTGTCCTGCTACATCATCCCCTGTCAATACGTTAGTGTTAGTGTTTGAAATGGAAGCATCTAGGAGCAACAACAGCTCAGCGACGAAGCAGTAGACCATGCAGACTTAAACAGTGAGGCCTTACACACATGGCATGTAAAAGTTGCCTATCTTCTTTTGCATCACGAACAATTCCACGGTGCCTCTGGAAATAGCATCAGCACAAGAACTGTGCATAAGGAGCTTCATGAAATGGGTTTTTTATGGCCAAGCAGCTGCATACAAGCCTAAGATCATTATGTGCAAGTGGTATAAAGCACCTACCAGAATATTTTCAGGGTTTGGGCTTGGTCTTTAGTTCCAGTGATGAGAAGTAGTAACGCTGCTGAATTCATAGACATTTAGACTATTTAATGCTTCCAACTTTGTGGCAATAGTTTGGGCAAGTTCCTTTTCTGCACCAGCATGACTGTTCTCCTATGCTCAAGAAGGGGTCCATAAAGAAATGATTGGATGAGTTTGTTGTGGAGGAACTCCAGTGGTATTTGCAGAGCCCTGCCCTCAAACCTACTTAACACCTTAAGGATGAGTTGGAATGGCCAGGCTTTGTTTTCCAACATCAGTGCCTGACCTTGCAAATGCTCTTTTGACTGAATGAGCACAAATTACCGCAGGCACACTTCAAAAAAGCCTTCCCTCAAGAGTAGAGTCTGTTACAGCTGCATAGGATTGGTTTTAAAAAACCTGAATAAATGAGTGGAGACACATAGCGAGTGCAGGATGCTTCCACACTTGTGTACTGCATTATATAATTAATTGATTAACATCCTGCCATTCTCTGTTGCATGTGTGAAAATGCTGACCAGACCCACTTGACCCCAATTTTGGATCAAGAAGGCAGTAGAATTTAAAGTGTTCATTATTGGGGCGTGGATGGCAGGAGCTTCAGTCACAAAGACTGACTAACTAATGTTTCAGTAGGAACAGTGACTAAAGTGCCAACTGTATTCAGATCTAGAGATCAGTAAATAGGTTGGAAAATGTGGTTGAATGCACACATTAAATGACCGTGATGCTTGTGCACTAGTTTGATATGAAAAGCAGCTATTTCTCAGGTGACAAAAATGCCAGGACAGGATGTGACTGTCAGTGAGAAAAGTCCATCCAAAGCTACAGACAGCGGGATATTAAAATAAGGTTATAGTGCATAAGTGATTGAATACAAATTCAAACCAACCAGAAAAAAAAAGATTCAGTTTCTGATCCCATCTGACAGCTTTACTATACATGTTAACAGAAGGGTCTCTAATTAACAGTTGTTAACATCAGCAAGATGGACCTATATGGTAAGAGTTCAAGTAGTCAGTTAATGTAGGCACATTTAAAATGTTTTTTCTCCCATCAAAGCAAATTGTTGTTTTATAATTGCAGTATTTTTCAGTAGCGGCAGTGTTCTGTGCTGGAACTCAAATATTCTCATAATCGACTCTCTGTCCTCTCTCCTAGCTTGACCTTTTATTTTTTACCTAGTTCTTTCTTGTGTGTTGCTTTTGGGGATATTAAGGTTTGAATACAGCCTCACATGACACTAGCGTGGTGCCAGTTCTGCCGTGATTAAATGCCTGCGGCCTTTACATTTTCTTACAGCTTCCTTTCTTCCTCTATATGTTGCATTAGTGTTTTTGTGCCAGCTGTGTCTTCCAGACACATTAGCCTCACTGTGCTAGATCCACTACCCAATTCCCACAGGCCCTAATAAAAGACAGAGGATAGAGCTTTACCTCTGTGAGACTAATGGTGGGGTGTGCCATTGTCTGGTGGCTGATTTAGTCAGTGGGGACATGAGACAGCCGAGCAGATTGTTCCTCACACAGAACTACTCAGTCAGATGATTTAGGGAGAGAGCCTGCTCATGCTGACACGACTCATAGGACTGTGGTATTACACTCCAACTCTTTCAAATGGCCTGGATGAAGCTTTTTTGCCTGCTTGTCAGCCAATAGCCCTGTCACAGAGAATTGTATTCACTTGTATGGAGGCAGGCTTGAACCAGGTTTTGTGCCTCAAGAGTGGCCGACTGAAGCGTACAAATGCGCTAAAGCGTAGAAGTGCAAAAGTGTGACACAAGGCACCAGGAGACCTGATACTTCTGGATTCTAGTGTGTCACATGCTGTGGCTTGGAGACACACTAACTGTGCATTTGCATTTGCATGAATTTCTCTGTTAGCTGAACCAAAGTGAGGATTTTCCAATCTCTCACCTCTCCTCCTGTTGGACAGGCTTGACCTTAGGCATAAGATATCCATCTGAGAAATCCTGCTTTGTGAAATGTCTCCCCTGGACTCCCCTTCATGAGCTTACTTAGTTTTTTTTTAAACAACACTTATGTGATACCCAGGAAAATGTATTGTGGCTGGCCTAATGGCATGTTGCTTTAATTTAGGTGCTGTCAATTATTGGTTAAGGATTCTATAACTGTGTAGGCTACCTTTGCTCCTCTTTTCTAGCTTTGCTAAAGGTTCAGCCTCAAGGCTTGTAAAGTCCTTGTTCCTCAAATGCTGGAGCTACAAAGCTTACATTGGTAACAAGCTCTAGAAGTCAAAAGTCAACCTAATCTTTTCTATAAACGGACTGACTTCTCTTAACTTGCTCAAACTACATCCAGGTCTTCTTTCATGTTGTACAGATTTGTCACTGAGGTTTAGGAAACAGTATGATTTAATGTGAACTGTAAGAACAAACAAAATGTCTGACTGCACCGCAGAATTCGACTCTGCTTTGCATGCATGTATGCAGGTATATGGATGGTACAAATATATTTGCAAGTTCTGTTATTTCTCATTATTAGTAACTGTACACATGTGTTTACAAATAGAAACAACAGAGATCACAAATATAATCCAGTTTCCATGTAACTATGTGACAATGCAGGGGTGTCAGAGTCTGTGGGGACATTCAGCACAGCATCTGTTGTCTAAAATGATAGCCTACAGTGTCCAGCTACACTGTAATGGTTTGTTCAAGTTCACAGTAAGTCATATTGTGTCCTAAACTACATCAACAGGTCCACACAACCTTTATTAAGACCATGTATTTATTGAAAAGATTTAGGGGACTGTTGACTGTTCTACTGTTTATTAGCAATGTTAACTTTGTAACTAAAGCACCAAACTAAAGAAGTAGAATTTATATGGCAGATATGTCTCGGCTTATGTGGGGTATTGTGCAAATTTTTTAATTAGATTTTTTTGCCAAACCATTCCTTTAAACACACATAAAGGGACGTGTTACTTTATCATGGAAAATCCATCTAAATTTTTGGGTTCCGTTCCATAATTTGTTTTTATTTAAGATAATATTTGTTCAGTGTTTACTTGAGAACCAATGGCCTAAACAGATCTTAATCAGATGGACAGTGAGTCCTACATACTCTTAGTTAGCATATTTCCAAAACAAGGTTAAGGGGTTTAAGGAGAGCAGCTCCAGTGATCGCACCACCGCAGTAGTGCAGCAGCCAACACTGAACAGCAGGAATCAGCATTTCCTTCATCTGCAAAGCAGCTCAGTTTTTCCGTGATCTCGGGGGCAGAGCAGAGAGTCTATGCAGGATCACATCCGATCAAAACGTCTGATCAGTCAACTCTTTGTTCTGCAGCAGTCATGGGCACAAAGAGCACAGTCAAAAGACAGTGTGCACAAAGAGCACAGTCAACAGACAGTGTGCACAAAGAGCACAGTCAAGTGTTCCAGATTCCCCACCATGACGTTTTCATATGAGTATCAACCCACTGTAACAAGAGACTGTCAGGTTTTTTTCCCCTGCTTTATCTGCTGCTCTAGCTGTTGAGATAAAGTGGTGGGAAGGTGTCAAATTTGAACAGCAAAGAACTTAGTTTACAAGCGGTGTGATTCTCTGGAGGCAGCACTTAACAGATACTCACTGTAAATTCTGTAGCTTTGGATGTTTATATAGCAATAGGGACACTCAAATGGCTCATTGACTGACATTAAACATCCATCCTTGGACATTTTAATGGAAGGTGCATCAGCATGAGCTTGTGCGCTCAACAAATGAACAGCATGGAGTAGACTAAGCCATATCTTAATGATGGATAGTTTCTGGCCACAGCAGAATAAGTACTAATCTATATTGTGGAGGAAGCAATTGGTTTTGAATAAAAGTGATCAATAGGGATGCTAAAAAGCAGAATATTGCCTCAAGTGACATGAATTTTATGCATGTGTGAACTGAGGATTTCTTGAAATGTTGCACTGTGTCCGTAAACCAGATATAAATTTGAGGTTGGCTGACCAGAAAACGCACTTAATAAGCTGACTCGATGACTGAATGTCTGGCTGCCTTCTCTGGTAAGAAAGCCTATGTCTGTGAAAGCCTTTTCTAATGAAAAACAATGCCTGAATTCTTAGTTCATAACTTATTTATAGCTGGATTTTCATTCAGCCTGTGCTGCGATCCAAAACTGCTTATCACTCATTCTCCTTGTTAGATGTGCCAGGACCTCATTTCTTTTGCAGCAAAAGTTGAAGCAGATTGAACTTCTCAGATCTTTTATCTTTTTAAGCATAGCTGTACTGAGATCTCTCCTGCAGTAAATTTGGTGGAAGAAAGCAGTGGTAGGCCTGCAGTGTAGGAGTGCATAGATGTGGAAACAAAAAGTAAACTCCTTCATATTTCTGAATTTGTGTGACGAAGAACCTAACAATGGTGGAGTACATTTACAAGCTGTGGCCAAATTATTAATTGTATGTACCCTTAGTAGTTATTTTATTTTCTTGTGGCTCTAGCTTGTTGGTTATATAGTTGGAGACTGTAGACCAGTGGTCACCAGCGGCAACTTCTTATATGCAGGACAGTAGCTCTCCAGGAGAATGGTGAGCACTGCTGTGGGCAGTTTGTATTGGTTATCCTCTAGCCAGGTCGTTGTCATGAACATGGCAAATAGTGCGAACTTGAAAAAAATACAATTTTAAAGATTAATGTTTTGAACGTCTGATTGAATGATTCAGTTGATTTTAAATTGATTTTGAGTGACATTTTCCAACATAAATGACCAAATTCTCATTACAACACCGTTAGACTTGAAGGTAAATGTGTAAATAATGTTTTTTTCCAACTATTCTTTTCTTAATCTATAAACTGCAGGCTGGATTTCAGGATGCCATTTAGAGGGACAGTGCCCAAGCATCCAATCTTCATGCCCCACTAAACCTGCTACTTTTAATAAATGCTTCTACAGTGTCAGGCAGCAAAACAAACTAACACTAAAGCGCCACGCCTACCCTATATAAGAGGCTAGCAATTCACATAGGAGGGTTTGCATAAATCGTTTTCTATTGGCTGTATTTTAGAAATGCGCTGCATGTTGTGCAAGGTAAAGGGTTTCCTATATGAGTAGAGCTTTGAAGATTTGCTGCATGTATGGTTCTGTTGTTGCTTTCTTGAATGTATAGCTGTATATCTACTGTACATTTGTTATTTGTATTTTGTTTGGCTTTTTTATGTACTGTACCAGCTGCCCAGCCCCTCTGTGGTTTCAGGTGCCCCTCTTTCTTCTGGCATTGGGCCTGGTACATTATTATTATGTGTTTTGAAGCTAATTATTAACACATATATTTTAAGAAATAAAGTATTTTGCAATTATTTCACCACTGCAACACAATGACTACCACTGAAGTTTTTCTTTTTACTTGTGCCACACATGACACTGTGTTCTTTTGCTTCACTTCTTTAGAGTTTACAAGAAAAACATTAGTCAAGAGATTCTACAGTGAAAAAATGAAACAAACCTTTTTTTAAAGGCAATAAATAAACAAACAAACATATCTGTAATGAGAAACAGACACTGCAGTGATCAGAATTGTGGTAAATAATGCCAAAAAGCTTTACAATAGAAAAATGAGCGACTTACCTTTTTGCTAGTCCACATAGAGCTCCAGTTTATCTCCAGTTGGTTTATTTATGTGGTGACCGACATCCAAATGTTTATAAACATAGTTTGAGAATGAGAATGACCCAGCCCCACTTTCTGACCACAGAGCCTCGCTGCCTAGCAGTGACAGTATGTAGAAACGCGAGAAACACCACTGTGTCTGATATATCAGCACCACACACACTAGCATATTACTACCATTTCAGTGTCACTTCTGTGTTGAGTTCTGTGGTCAGAAAATGACCAATGATAAATGGATTAGAGAGTGTTTGAAAATGTGCATTAACATATGGTCTACAGTCTGTAATTGCATACCTATATAGTTGACCTATAAAGTAAGTGGAGCTCATAAACTGGCCAGCGAGGGGAAGGTTGGTGTTTCAAATAAAGTGGCCGGTCTCAGGTATACATTATTTATTACCTGCAGTCTTTGCAGTGTGAATACCTGGATTGGCTGGAATGATCTCCTGAATCAGGATGCTCCACATAAGACAGATTTAGGCCAGTAAAATCCTTTCGGCCCATAAAATTTCTCATATTAAGACGAGGGACGAGCACTATGATATAGGGAAATATGGCAAAATATAATATCACCATACACAATATGAATCATTATATTCAGTTTGTCTGTAGCTTGTTTGAACAGCGAAAAGGAGCCAGTAGGGCCACAAACATATTATTAAAACTATTAATATAATGTTTTTTATTTAACATTTCACATACTGTGCTTAAGCTTATTAAAACAGGATTAATTTTTTTTTTTTATATCTCTTTGGTCTTTAATTACTGACGATATCCACGATATACTCAGAAAAGCATATTTTGACAATTTATCACAATAATGATTGAAAATTGACACATTTCTCACCGCTACTTGGTTGTAATTTTTGCCTGATGCCTTTTTCCTGAATCTATGCCTTGTAATAACTTTTCTCCACCCTCTCTGTCTAGAGCAGAGGTGATGAACTGCAGTCCTGGAGATTGTCCAGCATCGTTGGTGATTTTCCTGCTTTTAACACACAAACAAAACCTGGCAATAGGCTACATAGTTGAATCAGGCATTTCTGAGTAGGAAAATCACCAAACTCTGCTGGACTCTGGCCTTCCAGGACTCTAGTTCACCATCCCTCATCTAGAGGTTGATGTACAAGGTTGTACACAAAGAGGTATTTCACTTTCACTGTTGTACAGATTTGAAGTTTTGATATTAATACATCATTTTTAAAAAGATGTTTTAACCTTTCACCTGAAACTTTCACCTTAGAGAGAGAGGAGAAAATCGAGCTCCACTCTAGCTTTAGATCTGAATATATCCACAAATGATTCTGTTCATCATTCACTGTGAAAAGACCATTCAATACTCCTTACTGAGGAAAGAAAATAGACAAAACAGAACATCATTTGCAAATCAAACAGAGAAGCTACTTCCAGCCTCAACAAGATTGAATGTGTGTGTCTAAGACTGAACTTTGGAGGTGTGGATAAACATCCCTTCAGATTTCTTTAAAAAAAAACTCTGAGCAAGTCTCCTAAAAAGAATAGAAATTCTAAAGCAAATTGTAACATACTGAAAAATTCAATGTTCTATATTTTGTAAAGGCATCGGTTAAATTTTCTGTTAAATATGCTCTTAAAGGCCATTTTGACTTCAGATTGCATAAATGAAGGGTGGTCTCTGTTTTTTGCACAGTACGTTAAATACATGCATACATAAAGATTACAGTTAGAACTACTAACTAACTAAAGAACTAACAACTAAAATAAGTAGAAACTAAAAAATAGGACCGTCAAATGTAAACAGTGAATTAAAATGATTAAGGAAAATCAAAATCTAATAAATCAAGATAAAGAGCCAACTAAGGTTATAACCGTTTCAGGCTGAGTGTAGGTGGTTAGAGATGAAAGGTTTTGTCAAGTCACACAATCGAGTGAAGTTTTAATGCTGTAATACATTCAATCACACTGGTGCACTGTAGCTAAAAGCAAATTCTCCCAGCTCAGTTAAAGCTAAAGGTGACCCAGGTGTCATTTAAAGTTTTTCTAATTACAGAAATAATTTGACTAACCTCAATATTGAATTTTCATGCATCTGTTTAGCTCGGGTTAGTTTGAGCTTCTATGTGTGCTCAGCTGTGTATTTGTCTCGGGAGGGTCCAGTGTGCAGTCAGTGCTGTCTAATCCACCTTGCCCTCGCTGCCCTCACGCTCCGCCTGCTGCCCACCAGTGACTCCAAGGTCCTGCTTCACATTTATGTCTCAGGGAATGACGTGGGGATTTTTTTTCTTTCTTTTTACAGAGCAGCTGGAAATGGCTCCTCCAACTGCAGCTCAGCTGAGATATGGTAAGTGTTTATGCATGATTGTGTGTGTGTGTGTGTGTGTGTGTGTGTGTGTGTGTGTGTGTGTGTGTGTGTGTGTGAGAGAGAGGAAATGTGTGCCCATTTTCACATTCCACAAACACATTTCTTTGTAAATTGCCTTGCACATCCCTCAGCCGGGCCAGTTCCTCTGTTCTCATCACTGAAATGGCTGACAGAGTTGGATGTAAGTGCCCAGCGAGATCAACCCGGAATTCTATTTGCCAAACCTCTGTCACTTTCCAGATCATATCTTGTTGTTCTGCACACATAAGCATAATGTTGCTGTGTAACACTGTGTAAAGTAGGCATGCAACATTTGCAAAATTATTATTCTGTGATTAATTTTTAACCGTCAAACCTGAAATGATCCATATCGATAAAACCAAACGTAGCACTGAAACAAGGCTTTGGGTTTTAATGAATGAAAAAAATGCAGTCTGATGTAACAGATATTATAGTATGATGTAGTCTACTTACTACATTATAACACATATTATTAGCCCAAATTAACAGACAAATATGGCCTGCAGTACAGATCAGTATGCTTACTAATCCAAACCCAGAACTGACTGCACCCCGGTCGAGTATCTGAATCAGCAGAACCATGAAAATAGGCAGGGTTTCTTTGGAGTTTATGTAATGGTCACATTATTTCTTATTGGCTGTTAGCTTTAACAGTAAACACAACGGTAGCAATAACATTTTCAAGTTCTGATTTTTTTTTTTACTCGCATTTTGAAGATACGCAGTCAACGATTCTGACGTTTCTGCGACTGTTGCGTTTGGCTAATCAATAGACTATTTATAGCTCTATCCATACATTCTCAGAAAAAATGCATGCCTGGCGGAAAAGTGCCATAAGAAAGGAGATTCATGTTGTAAAAAATGTTCCATTTATCTTGGAAATCTTGTGTTTTAATTGTAGTTTGGTATATATTTTAATCAAATATATGGCTCTGCACAGTTTAACCCGATAGCATATTGTAGTCTCCCTCCGTCTTTAATGAGCTGCAGCAACCCAACAAGAAGCTTAGCCTTGAACCTCATTCTTGAATGGCTTCTATATTTAAGCTGTAAGCCTCTTTGAGCACACTCATTTGGAGAGGATATTGAAGAGTGCAGTGGTCAGTATGGTGGGCTTCACAGTTCATCCTGCTGGGTATTAAGGGAGTGGCCTCTGCAGCATGTCCAGTTTTAATGAGTTGTTCCGCTCCTTGAATACTGAACATTCTTCTTCTGTCAAACTATTGACTCTGGTATTGTACAGTTGTGTGAACCCTTTGGAATAATCTGGGTTTATGTATGGCTTCTAAAGCGTGATATGATGTTCATCTTCAAGTTATAATTATAAATTAAGATTATTTTATGAGATACTTTTTCATCAGCTACTTTTGTTTTAATCTGTTTGTTCCGACTTCTTGCATGCTGAATGTTTGTATGTCTTGTACAAATACAGCTTTTATATAGTCAGTAATGCCTCTCTTGATGGTGTTTTCCATCCATTGCTATAGTGAATTTGTTTGTTACTGAAGGATGTTGAGTCTAAGTAAGCAAAATACAGCTTAGAGATGTTAGTAATATCAGTTACGTTACCACCGGACGACAATATTTGGAGGCTATACTGGATAGTGCTCACATGAAACCTATGGATAAATCAAGCTGAGAAATAACTTGCATAGCTATAGCAATATACTCTGGTTATTAAATGGGACAAAAACTTTCTTTGAGGTCAAACTAAACTAAAATGCAATTAAAGTCTTCAAAAGACTGTGAATGTGTAATTGTCCAGTATAGTGTTGTTTTCACAGCAGTTATTGAAGCTCTTTTTGATTTGTCCATTATAGTCCATCTGTTTTCTCTTCCAGTGCTGCTTCACAATGCTATCCCCTTCATCGGCTTCGGCTTCCTGGACAATGCCATCATGATTGTTGCAGTAAGCTCCATTTATTATTGAAGTGAAAAGGCAACATTTTAGCCAATTAGCTGCTTGTGGTTGTGTGAAAAAGAAATACAATGTAAGCTGCTTGTGCTGTTAAAATGAAAGACACATTCATTCTTCAGACTTTTGAAAAGGCCTCAGCCACACGCTGATAAGAGGGGCATTCAGGCTGAGCTGAGCCCAGTAGGTGGTCTCATGGGTTTTCTCAGGTCAGATAAAGCCCTCAAGTTCAGGTCTTTTTTTCTGAGCACTTGATGTCACTGCTATCTGTCTTCATTCAGCGCAGCTCTTCAAGCTCATTTATGCACAAGCCTGACTCATTGTAAGTCAGAATGAAGTGCTTCTCTTCACACTTCAACTGTTCGATTTTAGTGTGTGCACTTCAGCTGCACTCATTATGACCGTTCTAGTGGAGTGACAGGATGTTCCACACCATGGTCAGTTCATAAAAAGAAGGCTTTTGATGAGTCTGTCAGTTTACCTGAATCTTCTTAAACTAATCACAGGTGTCTTTGTTTATAGGGAACACAGATCGAGCTGTCCATAGGAGTGGTCCTAGGCATCTCAACCATGGCAGGTACAGTTTGGGAACGTTTGAGTTAAAATGTGTTTTTTTTTTTTTTTTTGTGTTGGAATGTTCAGGACCAGTCAAAAAAACGTGGGCACACTTCTATATATGTAGTGCTGTGGTTCTCAAGTCTCAGACTTATTTGTTACAAAAATTATATTTATTTGTATTTTATTTCTTTAACTGTCAGTAATGCACACTGACTTGTATTCAAACTTCTCAAAATCCACTAATTGCATCTGTCTGTTTGATTTTGCCAAACGGATTGGAAAACTGCCACATTTGTGTTAAAAAGTAGTTGAGATGTTTTATTATGATTTAAATGTGATGTAAAGCTAATCTTGTTTGTTTTGTGTAAAGAAAAGCTACCCTGCATGTTTTGCAGTGGTGGACAGTAACTAAGTAAATGTAATTTGTTACTGTACTTAAGTAGTTTTTTCGTGTATCTGTACTTTACTTAAGTTTTTCCATTTTGGGCAACTTTTTACTTTCACTCCACTACATTTCAAAGTCAAATATTTTACTTTTTACTCCAATACATTTTTAAAAATCTGTCGTTCCTTTTGGTTTTTGTGTGTATAAAAACATAACATGTCGAAACGAAAGAAGTGCAAAGCAAGAGCACCAATCAGGCCACAGCGGTCACTTTGTTCTGAGCTTGTTTTGACCTGTTGGTCATACCGACCCAGTGCAAGCACACGGTTCAACGTCAGTGCAGCAGCGTAAAAGCACACATGTCTACCTAAATGATGGACTAACCTAACTTTGTGTAAATAGAAATAATAATAATATAGAAATATGTACACATATGCAGTTTGACTGGCATGTTTCTTTTTTTCTGAACTCATACAAACACTTTCATTTTATAGTAAATTAGTTTTGGTTTGTTTATGTTTATGAACAGAGACCTACAGATCAATATAGTGAATTTAAAAGCCAGTGAGTTTAAAGCCAGTTTTTCTTTCGGCTGCTCCCTTTAGGGGTCGCCACAGCGGATCATCTGCCTCCATCTTGCCCTATCCTATTTAAAGCCAGTTTTTATTAAACTTAAACTTGTAACTAAGTTGTAAATAAATCTTAAACTGAAACTTTGCTTGTTTGTAAAAAGTAATTTCAGAGCCACACGGTTCTTCCTGATGGAAACGGTTTGCCTTCTGTGTTTTGTGCTTATGATCATTTTAATAGACGTCAGCATCACTAATTAATGACATTCTATTAAAAGACTGGTTTACCAAGAGAGACACTGGAGGATTTTCACCTAAAATGAGTTCATGAAGCGAGTCTTGTTATGAAAATGATAACAGGACATCAGAGCCATAATTAATCTTTTACTACTTTTACTTTTGATACTTAAGTACATTTGAAGGCAAATACTTTTGTACTTTTACTCAAATTGAGGTCTAGAGTAAGGACTTCTACTTTTACTGGAGGAATATTTTACCTTGGGTGTCTCTACTTTAACTCAAGTACATGATTTGTGTACTTCGTCCACCTCTGATATTTTGCCATGTTTGTGTCAATCTATAACATCAGATCATATGGGAAAGATTCAGATTCAAGGTGCAGACTCAAGCCTGTGAATGCAGAAGGTAAATTGAATACAGATGTAATTTAGGGTTACCACTAATGACTACTTTTCAATTGATTAATCGCTTGACCATTTTACCAATTAGTTGATTCATCTAAATTATGAATTTTCCTCCAAAACATCTTATTATGGCATTCCCTACACAAAGAATTGTTGTTAACGTAATGCCAGAAATACAGTACTTAGGCAAGTGTCCCATCAAGGCCAACACACAAGAACACACACTGTTGCCGTCAGTAAAAGCCCAGGTTGTAGCCTAAATATTTTCACTTATTCAAAGAAAGTTCTACAGCAGCAGGCATACAACTTTTCAAAACCTCTTTTGCATCATTTCGCCATCATTTTTAAAAGTTGTAACATTGAATGGGTCTGACTGGAGCCAAAACGACTGATGTCATGCTTGTAGCAATTGCATAGTGCTTTTCAGCAGAAGTGTTTGAGTGAAATTTTTAAAAAGTTTGTTATTAAGGTGAAATAAAAAAAAAAGAGAATGTCGATGCATTTTCTGTGTTGAAATTACTGATTATGTTGACTATTCTTGGCAACCCTAATGTAAATCATTATATAACTCTAATAGATTATGTAATTATATACTTTCAAAAAGCTTTATAGTGGTTGTAATGACTTAACAAAAAAAAATTAAGGAGGCCAGGCATTTGGACTGGAAGCCATTATAGACAAGTTAAGGCTTGGCTGCCAGGAGGCCTGTATTTTTTTAGGGTCTTGATCTTGACTTTTTTATTCTTGACTTTTGTGGTCTGGGTTTTGCTCTCATTTGGACTTTGTCTTGACGTGATCTCTGACCCCTTTAGACTCAGCCTTGACAAGATCTTGATTAGCCATAGTCTTTCACTTGTCTTGGACTTAACCAAGATGGTCTCTATTATACTCCTATATATTTTATAATCTTAGCCAATTTAATCTTAGAGATAATATAAATGCTTATGCTTAAATGCTTGAAGTAACAAAGAGATATAAAGCAAAGAGAAATATAGTAAAGTTCATGTCTATGTATGAATTTGTTTCTAAAGGAAACATTTTAAATAAAGTGGCTTTTTAAAAAAATGTCCCTCAAATAAATACACTGCTCAAAAAAATAAAGGGAACACTTAAACAACACAATATAACTCCAAGTAAATCAAACTTCTGTGAAATCAAACTGTCCACTTAGGAAGCAACACTGACTGACAATCAATTTCACAGCTGTTGTGCAAATGGAATAGACAACAGGTGGAAATTATTGGCAATTAGCAAGACACACTCAATAAAGGAGTGGTTCTGCAGGTGGGGACCACAGACCACTTCTCAGTACCTTTCTGCTTTCTGGCTGATGTTTTGGTCACTTTTGAATGTTGGTGGTGCTTTCACACTCATGGTAGCATGAGACGGACTCTACAACCCACACAAGTGGCTCAGGTAGTGCAGCTCATCCAGGATGGCACATCAATGCGAGCTGTGGCAAGACGGTTTGCTGTGTCTGTCAGCGTAGTGTCCAGAAGCTGGAGGCCCTACCAGGAGACAGGCCAGTACACCAGGAGACGTGGAGGAGGCCGTAGGAGGGCAACAACCCAGCAGCAGGACCGCTACCTCCACCTTTGTGCAAGGAGGAACAGGAGGAGCACTGCCAGAGCCCTGCAAAATGACCTCCAGCAGGCCACAAATGTGCATGTGTCTGCACAAACGGTTAGAAACCGACTCCATGAGGATGGTACGAGGGCCCGACGTCCACAGATGGGGGTTGTGCTCACAGCCCAACACCGTGCAGGACGCTTGGCATTTGCCAGAGAAAACCAGGATTGGCAAATTCGCCACAGATGAAAGCAGGTTCACACTGAGCACATGTGACAGACATGACAGAGTCTGGAGACGCCGTGGAGAACGATCTGCTGCCTGCAACATCCTTCAGCATGACCAGTTTGGCAGTGGGTCAGTAATGGTGTGGAGTGGCATTTCTTTGGAGGGCCGCACAGCCCTCCGTGTGCTCGCCAGAGGTAGCCTGACTGCCATTAGGTACCGAGATGAGATCCTCAGACCCCTTGTGAGACCATATGCTGGTGCGGTTGGCCCTGGGTTCCTCCTAATGCAGCACAATGCTAGACCTCATGTGGCTGGAGTTTGTCAGCAGTTCCTGCAAGATGAAGGCATTGAAGCTATGGACTGGCCCGCCCGTTCCCCAGACCTGAATCCGATTGAGCACATCTGGGACATCATGTCTTGCTCCATTCACCAACGCCCTGTTGCGCTACAGACTGTCCAGGAGTTGGCAGATGCTTTAGTCCAGGTCTGGGAGGAGATCCCTCAGGAGACCATCCGCCACCTCATCAGGAGCATGCCCAAGCATTGAAGGGAGGTCATACAGGCACATGGAGGCCACACACAATACTGAGCCTCATTTTGACTTGTTTTAAGGACATTACATCAAAGTTGGATCAGCCTGTACTGTGTTTTTCCACTTGAATTTTGTGTGTGACTCCAAATCCAGGCCTCCATTGGTTAACACATTTGATTTCCATTGATGATTTTTGTGTGATTTTGTTGTCAACACATTCAACTTTGTACAGAACAAAGTATTCAATGAGAATATTTCATTCATTCAGATCTAGGATGTGTTATTTGAGTGTTCCCTTTATTTTTTTGAGCAGTATAGTTTTCAGCAGCCAACAAGGTTTCAGCACTTTATTAGAAACTTTATACTGGATAGGGCCTCCCTTCACTTTCAAAACAGCCTGAAATCTGAATTCCAGAAGATGTTGAAAACATTCCTTTGAGATTCTGGTCCATGTTGACAAGATTGCATTATGCAGTTGCTGAATTTTTTTTCCAGATACACTATCGTCCTGCAAATCTCCCATAGGATTCAGATCCGCTGACTGAGAAGGCCACTGAAGAACTTTGAACTCATTATCAAGTTCATGAAACCAGTTTGAGGTGGCTTTTGCTTTGTACCCTGGTGCATTATGATGCTGGAAATAGCAGCTAAATTGTGGCCATGAAGGGATGAACACTGTCAGCAGCAACACTCTATTAGGCCATGGCATTCATATCATGATTTGAACAATTAAGCCTAAGACGTGCCAAGAATACATTCCTCACATGATTTCCCCTTCTCCACAAGCCTGGACTGTTGACACAAAGCAGGTTGGGTCTGTGGGTTCATGCTGTTGGCACCACATTTTGACCCTAGCATCTGTTTGCCAGACCAGACTATGTTTTTACAGACTTCAGCTATCCAGTTTTGGTGAGCCTGTGCCCACTGCAGCCTCAGCTTTCTTTCCTTAGCTGACAGAAGTGGAAACTGACGTGGTGTTCTGCTGTTGTAGCCCGTCTGCCTCGCCACAATCGCATAATCTATAAACTAGTTATCTGAGTTATCATAGCCTTTCTCGAAATTCTCCGTTGACCTCTCTCATCAACAAGATGTTTCTGTCTGCAGAATTCCCGCTCACTAGTTGTTTGTTTGTTTTTGCATCATTCTAAGTAAATAATATCTCAAAAAAGAAGGTATGAAATAATGGAAAAGAAAGAGAGAATGAAAGAAAAAGCTGACAAACCTCTGTATTTTTGTGTGTTTGTGGTGTTAGTTATGCCATTAATTTTTGCTTATAGTTTCAGGCTGTGATTAATCCATGTTTAGATGCTCAAACTGTGATTAATCCAGGTTTAGATACTCAGGCTGCATTTAATCCAGGTTTAGATAATCAGACTGTGATTAATCCAGGTTTAGATACTCGGGCTGCATTTAATCCAGGTTTAGATACTCAGGCTGCGATTAATCCATGTTTAGATACACGGAACTGTGATTAATCCAGGTTTAGATAATCAGGCTTCATTTAATCCAGGTTTAGATAATCAGACTGTGATTAATCCAGGTTTAGATACTCAGGTTGCATTTAATCCAGGTTTAGCTACTCAGGCTGCGATTAAACCAGGTTTAGATACTCAGGCTGCGATTAATCTATGTTTAGATATTCAGGCTGTGAGTACTCCAGGTGGGGGAAAAAAGTATTTAGTCAGTCACCAATTGTGCAAGTTCTCCCACTTAAAAAGATGAGAGAGGCCTGTAATTGACATCATAGATAGACCTCAACTATGAGAGACAAAATGAGGAAAATTTTTATTTTAAGAATTTATTTGCAAATAATGGTGGAAAATAATTATTTGGTCACCTACAAACAAGCAAGATTTCTGGCTTTCACAGACCTGTAACTTCTTTAAGAGGCTCTTCTGTCCTCCACTAATTACCTGTATTAATGGCACCTGTTTGACCTCGTTATCTGTATAAAAGACACCTGCCCACAGCCTCAAACAGTCACACTCCAAACTTCCACTATGGTGAAGGCCAAAGAGCTGTCGAAGGACACCAGAAACAAGATTGTAGACCTGCACCAGGCTGGGAAGACTGAATCTGCAATAGGCAAGCAGCATGGTGTGAAGAAATCTACTGTGGGAGCAATGATCAGAAAATGGAAGACCACTGCTAATCTCCCTCAGTCAGGGGCTCCACGCAAGATCTCAGCCCGTGGGGTCAAAATGATCACAAGAACGATGAGCAGAAAACCCAGAACCAGACGGGGGGACATAGTAAATGACCTGCAGAAAGCTGGGACCAATGTTATAAAAGCTACTGTCAATAACACACTACGCCACCAGGGACTCAGATCCTGCAGTGCCAGACGGGCACTTCAAACTTCAGACAAGCATGTCTGAAGTTTGCAAGAGAGCATTTGGATGTTCCGGAAGAGTATTGGGAGAATGTCATATGGTCAGATGAAACCAAAGTAGAACTGTTTGATACAAACAACTCGTCGTGTTTGGAGGAGAGTGAATACTGAGTTGCATCCAAAGAACACCATACCAACTGTGAAGCATGGGGGTGGCAACATCAGGCTTTGGGGCTGTTTCTCTGCAAAGGGACGACTGGTCCATGTACATGAAAGAATGAATGGGGCCATGAATTGTGAGATTTTGAGTGCAAACCTCCTTCCATCAGCAAGGGCATTGAAGATGAAACATGGCTGGGTCTTTCAGCATGACAATGATCCCAAGCACACTGGTAGGGCAACAAAGGAGTGGCTTCGTAAGAAGCATTTCAAGGTCCTGGAGTGGCCTAGCCAGTCTCCAGATCTCAACCCCATTGAAAACCTTTGGAGGGAGTTGAAAGTCCGTGTTGCCCACCGACAGCCCCAAAACATCACTGCTCTGCATGGAGGAATGGGCCAACATACCAGCAGCGGTGTGTGCCAACCTTGTTAGACTTACAGAAAACTTTTGACCTCTGTCATTGCCAACAAAGGATATAACACAGAGTATTGAGATAAACTTTTGTTATTGACCAAATACTTATGTTCCACCATTATTTGATTCTTTAAAAATCAGACAATGTGATTTTCTGATTTTTTTTCCTCATTTTGTCTCTCATAGTTGAGGTCTACCTATATGATGTCAATTACAGGCCTCTCATCTTTTTAAGTGAACTTGCACAATTGGTGACTGACTAAATACTTTTTTTCCCCACTGTAGATATTCAGACTGATTAGTCCGCATTACGGATTATGCACAAGAAAGTGTGATGTTTATGACAAATAGCCAGTTGCATGAAACATGAGGAAAAGTTGCAAAAGAAAAAGTAATCATACTAAAACATGTGGAAAGTAAAGCATTCTCCATGGTGACTCCCACCAGAGTTTGAGTGAGCTAAGCTTAAAGTTAGCTAGGTGAGCAAGAAATCCTGTGTGATGCGACAGACCCCTGGATCCATTTTTCGGAGAAAGTTTTCTGTAGTTTAATTTGTAACTTTTAACATTAGCCAGTTATAAATATATTTGTTTTAGACAGCATGTAGTTATTGTTATTAGTCAGCATGTAATTTTATGGTATATTAGCTAGCAAGTTGGAGGGCCCCCAAAAGGCTTGAGCCAGCCCTGCCTGTAAAGTATCTTACCTTTCAAACCTTCGCACTCACAGAAATGACATTTTCATAGCTGAGCTATTTGTTTTTCAGTTAAATATGCAAAATGAGCCGATCAGATATAACTTCATTTTTAATGTATAACTTACATTGTGTCTCAACTTGCATGAATTATATAAACAGATTTGTTTCTTTTGTGACTATCTCTCCACACTGATAAACTGGCAGGTGATTAAACTTTCTTGAAAGATTTCAGAACAAAATCTGCATTTAACAGCAAATTTAGCTTTATTTAGTTTATATGAAAGCTGGAAAGAAAATTACCAGGAGTGCTGAGTAAGAGTGATTTTAATTATCCTGCTAGTAGACAGCCTGTTAATAATGTATCTGGAACCTTATTACTGTCTTGTTTCTGTACTGTTACCTTTTTTAGCAAAATGATTACATAACACTGTTACATACGCAGCTCTGGTCTCAATTCTGGTCCCATCTCAGTTGCTTTTTTCCCTAAAGGTGGCACGTGGCCAGACACAGGAGGAAAGAGAGCAAGTGAAAATAAATATCCTGCAGTAGTTTTTCTTTTGGTATTAAAACTGAACCCCATGCGGTTGTACTGCACGTATAGATATACATCTCTGGCAAGTGTAATAACAAGAAACCACAAATATCATCATTTTTTTTCTTATTATGCTGGGTTATGACAGAGATACAGGGAGAGGTCTGTAATAGAAGTAGAGCTGGAGGAGAGCAGCCAGCCAGCTGTGTGGAAGCGGAATATGTGGTGAAATTGCTCTCCCATGTGAGACGCTCAAGCGAATGTGATGTTATTGATTTTCCTTTTTATGGCTCTAGGTTTGCCCCCAGTGCTTCTCAGCTCAGGGCGAGAGACATACCTGGATCTATCACAGCGAGCTGTGTGGAGCTATTTCAAATAAAACAGTGCTGTTAAAAGGAATAGTCTGACGAAAAATCAGATGTACAGAATTTTTCCTCCTTTTTGTCATCGTTCTCTCCGTCAGAACCAAGCCAGAGTTTGCTTCTTTGGTTTTGTACTGGAGCTGTGAAGATAGTATCACTAAAATGTAATGGAAGCTTAGCTATACCTTACAAATCAGCACTGTGCAACCCTACATACATACAGTACTATGCAAAAGTCAGAGATCACTGACTTTCATTCATTTAATTTCCATTCAAAACGGCAGCTGTTTATTTAAGCTATTCATTTTTCAGAATCAGGGAAAAAGCGTAAAACACAGTATCTCACAAAAGTGAGTACACCCCTCACATTTCTGCAAATATTTTATTATTTTTTCATGGGACAACACTGTAGAAATGAACTTGGATATAACTTAAAGTAGCTTGTATAGCAGTACAGATTTACTGTCCTCTGAAAATAACTCAACACACAGCCATTGATATCTAAATAGCTGCCAATGAAAGTGAGTACACCTCACAGTGAAGATGTCCAAACTGTGCCCAATTGCATAATTGTCCCTCCCTGGTATGAATGGGGAGCAGGGCTGTTAAATTTGGTGTTCTGGGTACAATTCACCCATATTGGCCACTGGCTATTCAACATGGCATCTCATGGCAAAGAACTCTCTGAGGATGTGAGAAATTGAATTGTTGCTCTCCACAAAGATGGCCTAGGCTATAAGAAGATTGCTAACACCCTGAAACTGAGCTATAACATAGCATATAGTTTCAGTTTTTCAAAAATCTGCAAGGACATTTTTCCACACTAATGTCCAGTCATAGAAGTTGGTTGCATTTTCTGCTTCTTGCCATAAAACCTTGCTCCACATCTCAGATGTCTAGTTTCAATGTTCTATCTCCGTAACAACTTCTTGACAGTTACACATCCTTTCAGACCCATAGTGTTGAGTTGTCTTCTCACAGTGGAAGGATGAAATTCTGTATTTCTAATGGGGACAATCTTGATGGTTTGCCAGGTCTCGCATGGTTGTTAGGACTCCCATTTTCTTTATATGTTTTAAGTCACGCTTTTCTTTATTTTATATATAATCTCCAAGACAAGAGAGATATTTCTAAGGTGGCTAAGGTGTGTTCAGGTGGTTGCTTTTATGAATATTAGTTTCTGTCTGAAGGGGAACAGAATGTATTTGAAATTTGAATTTCTACTTAGTGTTAGAAGCTTTCATGTGCTTTTTGTTAAATCTTTTTTTTTCTGACACTGAAAAATAACTTACTTAATGGCCATTTTGACTTGAAATGAAATAATCAAAAGGGTGGTCTTTGACTTTAAAAAGTAGATTTGCTAATGTGATTTTACACTGTATAACACAGTATTAGCGCTAAAAACAGAAATAGCTGCCATTCTGAAGCCTGAATTGTATCTGCACTTGCATCTTGCACATGTTTAGGCATAACAGTAGCCATGCAGTTTTTGGTGGGGTTTAGGTTTGCATTACTTAGGAACTAAAGAACACAAGCATTGGACACCAAATAGGTCTTGGCTGATTGCTTGTGTAGTAAGAAGAAAATTGTGAAAATTAATATTATAACTCCAAATAAGAAACTACACTAGTACACACACACTAGTCTCATTCCATTCACTCCCTGTTAGTGAGATGTTTTGGAGGTAGGATGGCATGCCTTCTCTCAGCCACACTGCTTGTCAATTTTTAAACTAGATATTTTACGCAGTGCACTGTCATTTGTCAGCACAATCAGAGGAAAACACTACACTCTGAACTGTGACAAAGCCGAATATTCACTCTGCCCCATATTGAGATGAGAGAGAGTAGGAATGTGAACTTTAGCTGTGTAATTGGACAAGCCATTACAAACATTGTGCTCCAGCAGCAGCGGCATGCTTTTCATACTGCTGTTTGACATTTGCAGTGGATAGATAAATGTTTGCATCAACCTGACAGCAGGGATTGAAGCATAGAAAGCATGGTGTCATTTTTTTTCATAAACTTTTCTAATTTGTTGAAACGAGTGAAAAAAGTTAAATTGAAAGTGCAGAGTTTCAATCTGCTACCACATTTGTATTTGTAAGTATAAAAAGTTGACACCTCCTAATTGTTGACTTCAGGTGCTTTAGCCTCACGCATTGCTAATAGGTGTATAAAGTTAAGCATATAGCCAATCTCCACAGACAAACAGTGGACGTACTGTAAAGCTCAGTGACTGTCAGCAACAACAGCTTAGCCACAAAGTGGTAGACCATGCAAACTAGCTCCTGTTTGCCTCTGCAATCAACATAAGCACAAAAAGTGTATAGGGAGCTTCATGAAAAGAGTTTCCATGGCCAAGCAATGCCAAGCATTTGCTCAGATGGTGCAAAGCACGCTGCCGCTGGACTCTGGAATCATGCTTCGCCATCTGGCAGTCTGATGGAAACTAATGAAGCATTTAATTTTAATCCTTTGGATCAAAAGATCTTATGGTCTATGTGTATGAACATACATTGTAATTTGTGTCCTAAACGTTTGACTGGTACTGTAAATATTTGCCTACGATTATTACAATCAGGGCTGAGTAATGGGCACCATGGCAAAGTAAACGTCATTATAAAAGTCTGTGTTTGCAAAAAATTCTGCACCTGCTACACATGCTTGCCAGCAAACATCTATAAATGCAAATCATTCAGTTCTGGATGTTTTGGCTCCCATAGTTCATCACAGCTGGTCTCTTGCTCCGAATACATAATTAATCAAAGCACTGGCAGACAGAGGAGCTCACTGAACATGAGTTTTACTACACCAGAGCACAGCAGGCCTGTAGTAGATTGATGATTGTTTCACATGCTGTAACTTGTATTCATTATGGTTATTGCAAAGCATATACTTAAGAAATCTAAGACATAATGAGTTTTTGCCCACAGCCAAAGTTTGTAGAGAAAGTGATGGATGTCAGTTTTGAATTCAACAGTTTTTTTCTGTTTGGACTTTGTGATGTTTTAAATAGTCATGGTTAGGGACTGTCTTGACTCCTTACTATTATTGTTGCCACCTGTGTCTTGTTTGTACTTAGTTTCACCTGTGTCTGGTTACATTTATGTCTGTATAAGCTTGCTGTTTCGTGATGTTCATAGTTGTAAAGGTCCCGTTTCCTACATTATAATGTATTTAAATTTTTTTCCTCCAGATCCACACTTGTGTGCTTATATCACAAACAGTCAGTACCACGAACACAGCACCACAGTACCACGAACAGTGATGATTCGTTTTTACATGACCATTTTCCAGCCGGTGCCTTTAAAACTGATTTAAGATAAATGAGCTCTGTTGTAACTGTCTGTCCCATATTGTGCCTCGTTAAAAAAGCACTTAGAGCTGAAATACTCCTTAGACGTTAAATATGAATGGATGGAGCTAGACTACTGTAGGCTAAATAGGTGGATATGTGTAAGTGAGTGGGTTTTCACAGCTATTTCCATGTATGGACTGCATGGACTGGGTAGTGAAGGGTACATTTTGAAACTTTGATGATGTTTACATGTTACTTCTGTTACAGAAAAGCGAGGGAAATTCATTTTTTTGTGATATGGACTCTAAGCACTGTTTGAGCTGAAGTAGTTTTACCAGAGATGGTTCTGTAATGTAATTGTAAGGCATTTGGCTGCTTAGTACAGGATAAAATATCTGTGTTATTTCACCAAATTGACACATTGCCTGGATTAACATATCATAGCATGGAGGTTCACATTAACGTTACAAGACATGTGACCGGTAAAACACTAAATAACAATAACTCACAGCCTTATATATTAGCAGGTTTTGTTATTAAGAGGTAAATATGAATATGATTACTTTTACAGAGGGAGCTCTGGATTCACAATCAAAGATTACTGTTACGAGCTATTTGATGATTTTTCTCTATCTGTTTCTTAGAAGGCTTGTTCTGAGGAGTATTTCTTTAAGTACTCTAACACCTTCCTGTGCCTCTTGACCATGATGTTTGGCTGACCCTGAATGAAACGACTTTATACCTTAGTTCCTCACACATGCCGACAAATTGTGATTTCTTTTTTTTTTTTTTACATTGTCTTTGTTCTTCATTTCTTTTCTCCAAACCAAAGTTTTTTGTGACATTGTTTTATACCGCAGCAGCTAAAGTACACCAAATTATATGCATGGGTGTTTGTTTATAGGCCAAAAATTTTGCAGGGATACTGTCTTGCTGTGTTAGTCACATTTGCTGTCATTCAAGACTCAAAATTCCTTTGCAAGAAAAAAAAGAGATGCTTAACATCTATATGTCAAAGCAATAATAATAAACTTTATGTACCTGCTTCTTTATGATTGATTCATCAATTTGAACACAACCAATCAGGACACTGATGTAGGCCTCGCCGATAAAATAACGATAATTATCGCAATATAACTTTTCCTCAATAGAGCGATAAGAAGGATTTGATCAGTTTTTGGTATAATACACCATTTTCCCACTTCCACGTTTTTAGCGACAGCCCTTGTGCCATTTTCTACTGCGAGGAAAGTGACACTACTCTGCTGTCGCCAGGAGAGGGCACACTTCTGAGTTTTTTTACATGTTTAGAGAGGTGGGCAACGAGTGAAATTGAGTCGCCAAATATACTTTAGCAGCATCTGAAACGTAAAGTTATACTATTTGAGTGGAGCGACCGGCGATCTGTTCTCCTGTGACCAAGTGTGAGGGACAAGATTAGTGGCGTAACTGTACTGACCTTCAGTGAACTCACGTCTTTCTGAACATCCTAACAAGCTTTACAGCTTTAAATCACATCTGCTTCGCTCAACTAAAACGTGGTTACAGCGCTCAAACAGTCATATTTAAGTATTAGTGCATTCTCAGGTATCGAAAGTGAAAGAATGAAGTGGGTTCATGTGAGTAAGAGCCCTGATTTAAAAGAAAGTAAACTGAGGCAGCTGTGAGGCATTGGAAAGCGGGAGAGCGCTATCTTTCCAGGCTAGCTGTTTTTAGCAGCTGGCTAACTTGAAGCAGCACTCCGTCACTCGCACAGTGTGGCGAATTGATGTTACTGTAGATCAGGCAAGACACAAAAGCACCGCTTTCAGTTTAAACGTACCTAAAACGAGGACTCTTTTGCGGTTCACCCCTTAAACTACTGAGATACAATAGAGAAATCCAGTAGTCTGTTAGTTGGTGTTTGAATACAGTGATATGCTCTGATATGGATGTGGTCGGAGTGATGGCAGTACAGCGGTGTGATCCATCACTGATGTGCCGAACCAGTTAATGGTTGCTGTTCGTACTAAGTTGATGTTGTTGAGAAACTAATCAATTTAGCACTGTTGTTGGCCATTGGTTTAGCATTTGAAACGGGACAGCTGAGCACTCGTCACTAGACAGCTAAAAAGAATCTTTTCTTTCTTAAATTATGACTGATACAAAAACTGCAGCTGTGCTTTTCGAGCTGGTAAAAACAGCTAATCAGACACTTTCTCCAAATGTTTGGTGAGTGTCTGTCGTGTTCTGACCATAAAGGATTGTTTAAAGCAGCAATCAACCAACCATGAGCAAAAATCAGACTTCAAACTTCAAAAGAAATAATCATTTAGTATTTACCAATATGAATTTTGTTTACCGTGATAACATTTCTGGCCATATCGCCCAGCTCTACACTGATGCAATATGTTTGTTGATCCGTGTGCCAAATTAAACACAATGTTCCACTATTATTTTATTACTGTTCGATTATTCATTTATTGCAAATGAACATGGTTCCTTTGTTTAGTGAGCATCTCAGTACAGTGGGTAGTGTTTGATCCAAACAAGGGTCTGCACCAAACGAGGTAGAAAGCACCCTTAATATCTCACACCATGTGCAAATGCTTCTAATGGGTTATCAGTGGCAACAGCATTGCTCTCTGAAAAAGCGGCTTAACTTGTGTTGTGTTGTCACTATCTGAGACACTTAGCACACATGCAAGAGAATAAACAAAAATAAATGCTTAGCCGTGTGACTCCGAAAACACGCTCCATCTGTCAGGCAACATGAATTTAGGATGTTGTTCCAACGTTTGGAGGATTCGGGTTTCTCCATGGTTTATGATATAAGAGGAAGGTGAAGTGTGCAAGTGTGTTGTCTCAGGTGGTTTTGTCATTTGTAAGATGTTTCCCAGACTGTAGAACAGCTCTGGAGAAAGTTCAAACAACGCTGTGCTGCAGAGCTTTTTCAGTCTGCTTGTAAGGCCAGGAGGCTTTGCCAGAGCTGACAGCAGAACGCCCACAGAGACAAATCAATGTATATGTGTTTTCTTCTTTAAAGGAGAGATGGATGCAGATAGAGAAGCTGTAAGAATAATTTTTAGAGGGCATCAGATATGATGGATTTTCTTGGACGTCGTATGCAGCTTTAGAGTCAAGGTTTGGGGAGTGCAAGCAGATTGAAATTAGTGGTTCTGCTTTTCTCATCTACTGTTTAAAAGTCCCCATAGAGTTCATTAAAAATGGTGATTTGATATTTCTTCTTTATTTATCATTTAGTGGCTATTTTTATTTTTCTTCCCTGACTTATGATTCTAGCACCTGTTTAATCATTTATCCATTTCCAGTTTTTGTCATCCTGTGTTACTGAGTGGGGAATATCTGCCTGTGCAATAGCTGATACATGATTAGCTGAAGGTTTCTGTATTAAACATTACTATAATTATTGCTGGCATGAACGACTGACATCTTTGTGATTTCATGCCTGTGTATACAGACTAAGTGTTAATGCATGCTACATAATCATCCCAAGAGCATCCTAAAACAGATTAAACATCATCCCATGCGCTATTTTTATCCTCACTGGAATAACTGGATGGTATCAGCAGGGTATGAATGTAACTTCACTGAAGTGTTCCTCCCTTCCATTAGATGTTATGTCTTCCCAAATAGCCTGTAATGTTACCTTTACTGGACTGAAATTACCCACTTAGCTAAGTTAGTTACAGCACTGCCAGCGGGAGCACAAAACATTAGAACTAGTAATTAGTTTCATTTTCTCTCTTTGAGTTTATGCATCAGTGATGTGCTGCTATAAAATCCCATCTACACTTTTACATGCTGTACATTGTGATGCACTTTAGGGCTTTCTTTCTTTTCTTCATTTGTGCCATCATAAGTTTTAAGTGGGGAAATTTCTAGTAACATGAGGCTTGTGAATTGCCTGTAGAATAGTTAACCAGTCAGAAACAACCAAACACAACACATGTAGTATTATTCAACTAACCCACATTAATATTATTTAGTAATTGTAATGATGCAAGGTACCCCCTTAGCACATTACCACTATAAATGACTGTAGACATACTTACCTGTTCTACCATACACTGCTCATACTCACCTGCAGGTCCTAAAAGAGACTCCTGGGCTTTTACTTACCCGGGCAAGTCCACCCTCTGTAGTAGAGGAGGGGAGTGAGAACCGGTAAATACAAAGAGAAAAGTGATTGATTACTGTTTCTATGGCCTTCTATGTATTTTGACGGCCACGTATAATGTTGTGCCATATTCATTTCAACATGTAAATATGAAATGTATGGTTTATTTTCCTACCTGTGGGGGGAATGGAATAGCTTGGGGGAGGAGCTACCTGTATATATACGGCTCCGTAACCACAGTTAGGGGTTCTTCTTCCCCTTTGGTAGCAGTGCTGGACTACACCTGTTTGTAAGGGTTATTTGAGTGACTAGAACTCTTTGACTTTGTAGTCACAGTCTAATTATCTCTGTTGATTGAGGTTGTGTTTGGTTTTTTTTTTTCTTTTTGTTTTAAAAGTGCGCCTGTAAATACACCGTTGTAGCAAAATAAAAGGTGTCGGGTTAAAAGGAACTTCTCTACTCCTGCCCCTTTTTTTTCAGTGTCTAGCTGCTTGCCCTTCACTACCCATAAGGTGTACCATTTTTATTCCTTTTGGGGTAATTGTGGCCACGCTTTATTGCAGTAATATTAAATAGCACAATGACAACAAAACATGGACTTTTTTTATATAAATAGTTTGAGCCCCTTCTTGTTTGCAATGGTGATGGACATGTTGACAGATGAGGTCAGGCAGGAGGCTCCATGGACCATGATGTTTGCAGATGACATTGTAATCTGTGGTGAGAGTAGAGAGCAGGTGGAAGAGAATCTGGAGAGGTGGAGGTTTGCACTGGAGAGGAGAGGAATGAAGGTCAGTAGAGGTAAGACAGAATACATGTGTGTGAATGAGAGGGAGGCAGGTGGAAAGGTGAAGATGCAAGGAGTAGAGGTCGTAAAGGTGGATGACTTCAAATATCTTGGGTCAACCACGGGTGTCAGGGCTGATGTGTGACAGAAGGATAGCAGCAAGAGTGAAAGGGAAGGTTTACAAGACAGTAGTGCGTCCTGCTATGATGTTTGGTTTGGAGACTGTGGCTCTGTCTAAAAGACAGGAGGCTGAGCTGGAGGTGGCGGAGATGAAGATGCTGAGATTTTCGTTGGGAGTGACAAGGCTGGACAAGATTAGAAATGAGCAGATCAGAGGGACAGTGAAGGTGGAGCAGTTTGGAGATAAAGCCAGAGAGGCCAGGTTGAGATGGTTTGGACATGTGTTGAGGAGGAATAGTGGATATATTGGGCAAAGAATGTTGGAGATGGAGCTGCCGGGTAGAAGGAGAAGAGGTAGACCTCAGAGGAGGTTTATGGATGTAGTGAAGGTGGACATGGAGATGGTTGGTGTGAAAATAGAGGAGGCAGTGGATAGGGCAAAATGGAGGCAGATGATCCGCTGTGGCGACCCCTAAAGGGAGCTGCCGAAAGAAGAAAAGTCACATTTCTTGACTAATCGTTGCAGCCCTGGTACCAACCATCACCTGATATTAGATAGCATTTTTGCAGCCAATGCCTGGAATCTCCAGCACTTATGTTGCAGAAGGATTTCTTATTTAATGACCGGTTTCACAATGAGTGACCTGTTTTTTTCTGAGGCTCACTGTGAAAACTGTAAATCAAGATTACTCAAACCTGCTGCCTTCAGTTTTACGCTACCCATTTCTCAGCCTGATGGATGTGACATTTGACTTTTTTTATGTGCCTTTGACGTGAGGTGTATGTCAAACACACTCCACTTGGACCTGTGCCAGAAAGCCTCTGCTCTTTCTTTTTCCTCCCCATTCTTTTCTCTGTTTTCCCTCTCTACTTCATTTTCCGTTTCTCCCTCTCTTTGTCTCTCTTCCACATTCACTTTTCATCTCTAACGCAGGACGTTATTGAGGCCCTCAGTGTTACATTTGCTCACAGTAAACTGTTGCAGTGTAATGAGATCTAGCAGCTTTGCATGGTTTCCTTTGAGATCAGAGTTTGATTGTTTGCCATCTGATACAAGTTTGCGGCTTCAGTGAATCAGAGAAAGCCACATGATTGTTCCCAGTGCAAAACCTTTGGGACTGTTTTTACCCTGTAGGGTGTACCTCCATCTTGCTGGCACATTTGGAGATTGTAGGTCATCTGTTGATGTAAAATTTGTTTTCTAGTCATGTGGTCCTACATCAATGCTCAGTTTCTGACCACAGAGCTTTCTTGGCTGGTTATTTTTGAGTGGTGGACCAGTCTCAACCTAGCAGGCAAACTGATGTGTCCACTCCAGCAACCACTGGACTAATGCACTCGTACCAGCACAACACACTGGGTCATTTCAGGTATTGTTTAGGCTTAAGCTGATTAGCAGTAGTGATGTAAATCACCAGTAGATTCCAGGTATAGCGACTCCAAATCAATTTTGACAATTTAAATCTCAGAAATCACACTGTCTGCAGCTTATGATTCCAGAAGTTAAAAAGTAATTAGCGATTCTTTTGATGTGCAGTCCATGTTCACACATGTCTGTATATGTTGTGTGGGGTTTCTGAACAGTCTGTAGTCTGAACAGTCAAAACCTTGTATCTCCAATACTGTAACTTTAAAGGAGAAGGTAAAAACTTACTTTATTGTTAATGTAAGTCAGTGGAACCAGACTTTTTAGGTCTTTTAGGCTTTTAAATATAATTTTAGGTCATTTCTTTTGGACCAGTTATCATGGAATATACAAACAATATATAGGACTATGGGTATTTTCAAATTATGTCAAAAACTGAAAAACGACAAAAGTGCAGATACAAGGTTCCGACAGCAGTGGACTGCAGACTTCATCGCAGGGATCACATTTACATTTACGGCATTTGGCTGACGCTCTTATCCAGAGCGACTTACAATTTGATAATAATTTACACAAGTAGGCGAAGGTAGTGTTAGGAATCTTGCCCAAGGACTCTTATTGGTATAGAGTAGGGTGATTACCCAGGTGGGGGATTGAACCCCAGTCTACAGCGTAGAAGGCAGAGGTGTTAACCACTACACTACACCAACCTCATGAAATATTAATGAGGGTTTAAAAGACTTGATGTTATTTCAAAGTTAATACAAAAAGACAAGGCTTATTATTGCTATTAACAGCCTTAGAATAATAAACTACAGTATCGAAAGGAAAGCTCCAATAACAGTAACCGGTAGTGATTTTGAGAAGATGAGCTTTAGCTGTTTTAATATTTTAACAAGAAGCAGTTCTCTAGATGTAAATAAGTTACACATTCTCTAGAGGGAACCTACTTAAAGATGGCATTTTTCTGCAGATTTTAATGCACAGTTTAATGTATTGGGGGCAAAATATAGCATGTGCCTTAACTTTCATGCAGGCCACATTTTATTTTATTTTTCGTATTTTTCCCAATAGGTAAAATTCAGCAAATAAACAGTAATTGTACTTTAAATTTGCAGAACTTAAGAAATTTGCAGAATTTGATCAGGGTCCCCAAACTTTTGCATACACCTGTATAGTCTGTAAACACATGATTTATTAAACCTGTAGCAAAAGCTACCGAACCATAGCATCTGAGCAGAAAAACAAGCTTGTTTACTGTCTTTGGTTCAGGCAGGCTTCTGTGTGGTGTTAGTACATAACCTGGTGTACCCAAACAGATAATTGGAGAAAGGAGCAGCCTCAGTCCATATTTACAGCTTTTTTTGCTTAGAAACTGACCAGTGATGAATGAAGTACAATGGTCTCATAGCTTGTTCATCAAAAGTTGGGCTACAGTCTGTAATTGAACACTTACAGTGGGGTCCAAAAGTCTGAGACCACTTTGCAAATCAAGGATTTTCATTTATTATTACAAATAAACAACAGAAAGTTTCAGAATTTTGAAAAAAAAATAGTTATAAGAAATTTAAGGGAAATGAAACATTGAAGATTCTGCACAATTTCTAAGTCATTATTTAAATGTAAGCAATTTGGAAATTAAGCAAAAACAGTGTCCATGTTAGTGCCTTTGTGCCCACAGGCCAGATTTTTTTTAGTCTTATTCTTCCATTAAAGCTTGTGTTCAGATGACTCTGATGGCTCATACTCGTTTAGGTGTTTAGTGATTCAGATCTGTCATTAATTTGAACGAACCAGCGTCCAGTATTGTAGACAGAGTGACCCCTTGTTTCTATCACTGCCACTGTAAAAAAAATCTGAGTAAGTTTCTCTAGCATGAAACATTTAAAGTTCAACCTTTCTGAATGACTCAACTACCGAAATTTGCATTTAAAAAAAAAAACAATTTAAGTCCCATTTAAAACCGAACTCCCAGAGTTCTGTCCTCTTTCTTTCATACAAACTCTTCTCACACTACAATTGTAAGCATAGTCTGAACTAATAAAATGATATATCACAAAGTTACAGTTAATAATAATAATAATTATTATTATTATTATTATGTGAGTTTGTGCTCAGACAGACACTTTTAGCCTTACGTCTTATAGATAGTTAGCAGAGGATACTCTGCTTGCATGCTCTAGTTGGTTCTGTTATGCTGACCTATTTTGAAAATAAGTTTGACCTTTGTCTGTATTGTTCATTCGTTCTGTTCTGATTTTCTGCCTCTCTCTCTCTCTCTCTCTCTCTCTCTCTCTCTCTCTCTCTCTCTCTCTCTCTCTCTCTCTCTCTCTCTCCTTCTCCTTCTCCCTCTGCAGCTGCTGCTCTGGGTAACCTGGTGTCAGACTTGGCTGGACTTGGGTAAGAGCCTTTCTTGCACCTAAAGTTAAAGGGATTCCTAAATCCTCCCTCTCAGTTTTTCCCTTGACACCAATCTGTCTTTATCAGCTGGGTAAATTGTCGGAAGTGCTGCCGACATGCCAGATGTAGCTACTTTCACAGTGAATTACAATGGCAGTTGCGATGATTAGTCTAGCACCTCTCCTCATGAAGAGGCGCTAATGTCAGGTAAGTTTTGTCTTCAGGTGGTTATAGAAACAGATCTTCTGCATAGAGGCTTCATTCACCATTTTCTATGCTCAATGGAGACATATGTATTCTAACAACTATACTCGCTAGACGATTAAATTACATAATAACTCAAAATATACATCCAGATCAAACCCAGATTTATTACTGGGAGGCACTATGGAAATAACTAATGCCGTCTATTGAACATTATATCTCACCAAAAAGAGAACAACTATAATCTCTTTAGATGCCCAAAAGGCATTTGATGGCGTGTCATGGAAATACCTAATTCAGACATTAAAGAGTTTTATTCATCCCCACAGGCGGCTGTCAGAGTCAGTGGTTTTAGATCGGCAAGGTTCAACCTAGAACGTGGCTGTAGGCAAGGATGCCTCTTTTATTTGCATAAGTATTGAACCGCTGGCCCAACTTATTAGGGATGATGACGGCATTAAAGGAATTTTGATTGGCACAAAAGAACATAAAATCTCACTATACGCAGATGATGTTCTATTATATTTGACAGAGCCTGCATCATCAATACCACACTTAAAGGAAGTGATTTCTATATATGGACATTTTTCTGGCTATAAAATAAACGTTGATAAGACAGAGGCAATGGATGTCAATGGCAATGTCCTGCTGAGGGTAAAGCAACAATGTGGGTTTAAGTGGTCTAAAGAGGGCATTAAATACCTAGGTATCAGTATCCCTTTTTCATTACATGATTTGTTTCACGCTGATTACAGTAAAATACTGGACATAATCAAAAATGAAATGGAGCGGTGGGCAGCGTTACCTCTCTCCCTTTTTGGCCGTATATAAACTATCCGTATGAATGTTCTTCCAAGATTGCTATATCTATTCCAAATGTTACCAATAGGAATTCCAAAATCCACATTTGTTGACTTGGATAAAATAATCTCAAAATTTATATGGCAAAATAAGCACCCCCGGATAAAATACAAAACAATCCAAAGAAGTAAGGCAGAAGGGGGACTCAATCTTCCTGTTCTAAAATACTATTTTTGGGTAGCTCAATTAAAGCCATTAATCTCTTGGATCCAAAACGACACTCATACACGATGACTGAGCATTGAACAAACAATGAGCCCCAAGCCGTTAAAGGTATTGCCATTTCTAGATATTTCAATAAAGGGTTTGTCATTGTGGACTAGAACCACACTCAACATTTGGAATAAAGTTAGAGCTGCATTTAAGTTGCCAAAAGCATTTTCAATTTTAACCTGCATTAACCAGCATTGGACATATTAAATCCTTCACTCCTAATATCTTAGATAAAGGCTTTGCAAAATGGGCTGATCAGGGGCTCATGTTTATTCATCAGTTACTTGATACAAACAACCTTATTTCGTTTGAACAACTACGGAGACATTTTTAGCTTAAAAAAAATGATTTCTTTAGATATTTACAGTTGCCCTCTTTTCTGACTACACACAAATAATGGGAAAGAGTGCTGAACCCCACAGCAATAGAAAAATTCTTAACCCAATTTCAAAAAGGTGAAGGGGATAAGAATTTCATAACAAAATTATACAAGGTATTTTTATCAATGAGTCGACATGAACCTGTTCAGACAAAACAAAGATGGGAGGCAGAGACGGCCAAAACAATTACTGATGAAATGTGAGGGGAGGCATGGACAGAGGCACATCAAACTACAAATTCAAATATGTGGTGGGAATTTAAGTGGAAAATTATCAGCAGATATTTCAGGACACTGGATGTTGTCGCTAAGATGGACCCTAGAGTACCAAGCTTATGTTGGAGAAACTGTGGCACAGCAGTGCCTAACCACACACACATCTTCTGGTCATGCCCTAAACTACAAATCTTTTGGGACAAGGTGTATAGGACTATAAATCAGATCTTTTAGGAGGAAGTCATACCAAAGGATCCCACAGTAGCATTACTCGGTATCATTCCAGTAGGTATGCAGGGTAGAGCTAAATCATATCTCTTAAATATCTCTTTTGTAGCACCCTTGAAATGCATTACTATTAAGTGGATGCAATTAGAGCTGCCCTAGATTTCTGTCCCACGTATGAATAAACACATTTCACCTAATTTGTGTTGTAGCGGACCGAAGAGGATTCTGTTACTGGCATTGTTATGAGTCTTTTTTTTTTTTTTTTGGGACTGGTACTGTGTATCAGTTGTAGTGTTGTAGTGCCCAACACCCAGTTCTTTATATCAGTAGCATATGCATTTTAACTTTATGCATGAGGTCCTACATTAAAACTGCAGGAATGTCTGTGTGCGACTATTTCTGTTCATCTGCATGTGATTCGGCTTGATAATTGCTCAATGTCATGCTCCAGTAAACTTCTCTCCCAGATGTTTGACTGTGTCCTCACTTTCCAGCTCCGTCTGTCTTTCTCCTTGCTCTCTGAATTAAACAGTGAATCATCAAAAAACAAGCATCCAGCCTGCTCACCAGCACACCACAGTTACATCTAAATATCACTTAACCCATTACTGACCCTCAGCATTTGGGTTACAGGGCTGACTGAGTGTCTTAGCAGGTTGTGCTGTGATTACCCCATATGACCTTTTTCTGCCACAAGCACTCACTCCCTCTCTCTCCCCCTCACTCACCTCAGGATGATACTCAAATGCATGTTTGCTGCGTAATCACCCATATTGTCTCACTCAGTGGAGGAGAGTGACTCTTGCTGCGCAGTCCCTCTCCAATGGGAGCTCAGCCAGTCACATCCTCCAGAGACCTCTGAAGGGTTCTGAGAGACACACCTTTTGTACAGTGCCACCCCACTGTGCTAAAATGAAGCTGCAGAGGGGTCTGCTATCATCACTGATCTTTCAAATGTGCAGCTTTGAATGGTCTCACTCCATTTTTTTGAAAAGTAAAGCCACTCTTGCCTTTTTAATGTTTTGCCTGTATGACTTGCATAAACACACAATTAAAAGAAAAACCTGAATAAATGGGTAGAGAAACATGACGAGAGCTGATGTTTCCAGACATGTAAAATGCATGATACAATTGAGTAATTAACATCCTGCCAAGCTCTGTGACATGTATATAAGTGCTGAGCAGGCCCAGTTGACCTATGGCAAGATTGAGTTTCATACTTACCAGATCTCAACCCAGTTGAACATCTGTGACTGGATTTTGGATTGACATGTTAGACAGAACTCTTCACCACTAATATCAAACTGATTAAGGGAATATCTTTTGGAAGTATAGTGTTCATTCTCTGTACTTGATCTGTGGCAAGACTACGGCCTTCACAGTTACCAGATCTCCATTTATTTGAACATTTATCTGAGATTTTGGAGTGATATGTTATTCAGAACTCTCCACTACCATTATCAAAACACTGACTAAGGGAATAGCTTTTGGAAGAATAGCTCCATTGATCCAGTACTGTTCACAAGACTTGTAGAATCTGTACTAAGGTGCATTGAAGATGTTCTGGCAGCTTCTGGTGGCCCAACAGCTTACTAACTTACTTTATGTTGTTTTTTCCTTTAATTTATCACCTATGCTCCCTTTAATCCTAGGACTTTGATCTACAAACAATGTTGTGATTATTAATTTATTGTTAATGTTGAATTATCTTATGTATGGGGTATGGCAAAGTCTCCAAAGGAAAGTTAGCCTCACAAGGCCCTGCTGAAATAAATACATGAAACAAGCACTTTTACAGAAAATCTGCAGTTTTTCCGACTGTGCTTTCCTATTGTACACCATGTTTTTGCCCCGCTCAGTATCTGTGTGATCATCTGTTTTCTGCCACAGACAGCCTGTTATTACGTAGTTAATGATCTGTATTCTAGAAAAGATTGTACTGTGCTCTGATGAAGCTGCTTAGTTTGCTAGTATAATTGTCTGATGTATTAGCTTGCTGGTTGTATGACCCTCAGCAATTTCCCAGCTTTACCAATGAGCCTCATTAACCACATCTCAAACCATGAACAGAGTAGGTCAGAGGCCAAAGGGTCTACATCTAACACAGAATTGCGTTTCTATATATTAACCCACAGCATTTCAGTTTTGACTATCGGCCTATAGTTTGTTGGTTGAATGTTCCTGAAAGCTTTTTTCAAATAATGTACAATGCTGTTTTTTTAATTGCTTGTCACGCCTCAGATGGATTCTACCAGTGTTATGAACTCCATCTCCCAGGAATCATTGGGAAAACACGTGACTGGTGACGATCGGCCACGCACCTATCAGCGCTCTGTCACTGGATTACTGACTCGTTTCACCTGAGTTGGTGGTCACAAGACCTCGTTAGAATAGTTTTTAAGCCCAGAGATAGTACTTTGCAAAGTATTGTTTCTTCTATGAACTTGCTGAGTGTTATTTCAGACTGCCTTTTGGTTTTGACCTGGTTCCTGTTTATCTTGACTCTGATTTTTGTCTTGCCCTGTTGTTTCTGGTTGCCTGTTTTTGGACTTGTGTTTTTGACTGTTCTGCCTGCTATCCCGACTTTGTTTTTTGGATTACCCTATTGGTTCCGTTGCCTGTTGTGATGATCACAACTGTGATCAACTCTACTGGCTTTGACCCCCACCTGCACTTCTAGCATAAATAAACCTCTCCTTTTCACTGACTTCTGCGTTCGCCTGGATTTTGCTGAACCCTCACATTGCTTAAACTCAGCTGGGCTGTAACAAAACATGCAATTCACTATGTGTTCTCACCACCTGCATACAAATTCTGTTTTCTTACAATATATCCAATGCATTTCTTATGCAAATCTGTATATGCAAAAGCTATAAACCAGCCTATTAGTAAAATACCTGCTTAATCTTAAAGCAAGGAAAGTAAACTTGCTTTCTATGAAGTGTACAGTTGCAAAGTGTCTTGCATGCTGCTGAAAGTAGTTTTAGATATAGAGAAATGTCTGGAGCTTAATGAAGGTGAAAAATACTAATCCTTAATTCTGATTGCTGTCCAACTATTATTTGGTGGTGGAACATTCTCAACACTCTCAGCAGTGACACTGACATGGTAGTGGTATGGTAGTGTGTGTTGTGCTGCAGGTTGCTTAGTGGAACTCCCCTGAATTTGCTTATATTCCCTCTCCACTCTCTGGAAATGTATTAGGTTGATGCACAATTGTTGAACCTGCTCTATTCATCATTGGTTAGGTTCTGATTACAGGACTGCAGTTGCTCAGATATTATATGGTTATTGGATCATTCATAGCACAGCAGTGACACTGACATGGTAGTGGTATTGTGTGTGTCGTGTGTGTGGGTTTTGGAGTTTTTACATGTCACTGCTCTGTTGAGTGGGCCACCACCTAAAAATATCCAGCCAACAGCAGCTCTTCTGGGTAAGATAATGGCAAACACATTTAACAGATGCACTACTATATCTAACTACACTAGCAAAGTGGAATAGCAAGATAGGGGTTTCTAGTAAATTGGAGTGCATGTCTTTTATGATATCTACACAGCCCCATACGCTTCTTTGCTGTTTCAAAGATGCTCTGACCCAGTCATCTGACCATAACAATTTGGCCCTTGCTAAATTCACCTAGGCCTTCACACCTGTCCATTTCTTCCACATCTGACACATCAACTTTGAGAACCAGTATATCCTAGATCTTGACATGCAGAATTGTTATAGATAATAAGTGTTATACCTTGATCTGTGAGTGGTCATAGTATTCTGGCTAATTGGTGTAAATTCCAGGTTATTTGTGTTAAGTAAAGAAACAACAAATAGCTTGATGCACCTTTATGTAATGACAGTAAGTTTGGATTATTTGCTGTAGTAGTAACGCTGTACTGCCTGATGTGGTTTGCTTTTGAGGTAGTAACCTCCTCAGGAGAGCCTAGTTTGCAGATGAAGTACATCAGCGTCTCTCACTGCAAATGAGCTGACAGCTCTGGGTTTACTCTGCCACCTGTACCTGCTGTTAATGTGCCACAGCAACCGCTTCTCACCCAGAGCTCCATGATCCATCACTCTTACCAAGCCGTCCCTGTGCGAGCACCATGCGCCATCGCTAACTCTGAAACATTATAGGCCTGGGAGGCCTGCAGCATGACCCAGTCTGCTGTGTACCACCAGGACCGTTCATTTTCTACCGTTGCAGCTCCTCACAGAGCGACCCATCTGCACACAGATGATGGATGAGTATTTGGTTGCTGGGAGCTGCTAGTGTGTTCAGAGCTCCCACTGGAAAAGCTGATAGGAAGTGTAATGAGATGTTATTTGGCTGTGATGAAATGGCACTAAGAGTGGGTCACCTGTCCAGTGCAGAAGGGCTTGTTTGATGTATGTAGCTGAAGCTGTGGGAGTGGAGATAATTGTTTGCAGAGATTTTCCTTTTTTGATGAGTGTTTTTCAATTTTGTATAGTGGCATGTGAAACAGAATGTTGAAGGGCACAACCCCAGTATGAGGCGCTACCTGGGATGTAGGAATAATGTATCTATTGTAAGAAGCTGATAACCCATCAATAACCATCATGCAAACTGTACCACGTTCAGAAAATGAGAAATATTTTATATATTGACTAGATTTAAGATTCCATTTACCAAGATTTTTCATAGAGATAAAGAGCAAAATTAAGCTGGTTTAAATGGATTTAGCTTCTGCATTCTTAGTTTTTGATAGTGTGTTTTAAATTTGGCACTACTGGGTCTTTTTTTAATCTCTGAAAAAAATAAAGAATGTGATACTCATCATGTCTTAAAGTCTTAAAATCTCCCACTCCTACACTGTATAAATATAATATAATAAAAATGCGTTTTTATATAAATAAAATATATATAGGCAGAATACATTGCATAGCTGGAACAATAGTAGCAGCCACCTTGAAGTCTGAACTTCCATAGTCCATTTTTTGTCTTTGCTTGATGTAGGTCAGTGTTTTTGTTTAGCAGAAAGAAGGTCAGTGATTTTTCTCATTAGTCTTCTGTGATTTTATTACTTGGCTCAATACATCTGTTGTCTCAATTTGAGCTGTCATTAGTTCCACCATGGCATCTGGAACCAAAACATTCTCTCTGTGGGACAAAATGATTGGTTTAGGGAAAAGAACAGAAGGAAAAATGTTTGACTGAGAGCATCTTAAATCTATCACATCAGGCTGATAGTTTTGGGTGACTTTGGCAGACCTATTTTTCTCTGTTCCCAAAGATGGGTAGTGCTGGAAATCCACTTGACTGCCCAGAAATTGTGGATTGTTATCAGTTTCTGGAGGTTTCACAGAATCTTTTGTGCTGTATGGACAGGTTGTGAACAATGTGAACAATTGTTTGTCTTGTTTAATCTTATTTAATAAGGGATACTTGGTGGATGGTTAGAGGCTATAATTAAAATGAAAATTGAGTTTTAAACCTGAGAATTTTACACAATGTCTTTTGATTTAATATTTATAAATATGAACAGAAATATAAGTAGTCTTAAGAATAAAGACAGGTTTAAAAATAAATTGATAGAGAATAAAAGTTCATATACATGTTTGTAAAGGTTAAAAATAAAAATAAATTTATTCTTGTGCAAATTGCAGCTGATATCATTATAAAAGATGTTGCCATTAGTTGGAACACTATACCAACAGTGAAGCATGGAGGTGGTAGTATCATGTTATGGGGCTGCTTCTCTGCGAACAATACTGGGGCAGTACATGTCATACATGTAAAAAAAAAGAAAAAAAGGAATGGAGCGATGTACCAAGAGATTACAGGAGAATTTAATTTAATCTGCCAAGAAACTGAATCTGGGGCAAAGATTAATGTTTCAACAAGACAACCTCCCCACATATATAGCCAAAATAACTTGAGACTGCTTGCTGAAAAAGAAGGCGAAGTTGCTTGCATTGCCTGACCAATCTCTTCCATTTGAAATTTGTGGAGGATTTTAAAATTGCAAATCCAACAGAGGGACCCCTCCTAACAAATCTTTGTCTTGTACTTTTTCTTCACATTTTAATGTGCAAACTTTGTGTGCAAAGTTGAAGTGGATACATGGAAGTATATTAAATAATGAAAACAAAGGTTTTACACAGTTTTCCTCTTTCAGTCGATGTAGTCGAACAGCCAAAATCTGGTGTCCAAATTTTGCTTATTTATTTTTTCACTGGAGCTATGAAGTTAATGTTACAAACAGTAGAAGTCAATACACTGTATAAAAAGAAAAGTCTTAAAATTTTAAGGCAACTTCACAACTTTTTGAGCTCATTCAACTTGAAGACAAACTCCTCAAGTTGAGTAAACTGAAGTAAGTTGCCTTAACATTTTTTTTCTTTTAGACACCCAAATCTTTCAAAAATGCATGCCTAAAACTTTCAACCTGCTCAATCCGCATCCAGGTCTTCATTAAGATTAAGACAACAGACTTGTTGATGTATGATTTACTGTGAACTATAAAATTGGTCAGAACTTCACTCTGGAGCTGAATACAGCAAGCAGCTACTTTTAACAACAGGCATTACACTGAATTCTGACATCCCTTCACTTGCAAAACATAATGCAAAAAATGTAGTATGTACAGAAAAGGTTTAGGTGACTGCACCATTTATTAGCAGCATTAGCTTGTAACTCTAGCGCTAAACTAAATAAACAACATTTGGACACCAAACATGCCTTGACTGAACAGCTACATCTGATGTAGGTGGAAAATGATGTAGATTTGATTTTTCACCATAGTGTTGACCTACAGTAATATACACTTTAATGGAAAACAAATCTTTTATGTCTCTGTAGTCTTGCAGGTTATGTGGAGGCTCTGGCCTGCAGGCTTGGAATGCAGATTCCAGACTTGAGTCCCAAACAAGCTGATATGTGGCAAACCAGAGTCAGCTCTCATACCGTGAGTAATTAATCACTGTCTCACGCACTGTCTCTCTTCCTGTGTCTGTCTGACATGCTTGATTTTCTACTGCTTATGCCTTTCTTTGTTTTACTTAATCAAGGCCTTCCTTTGTCATCATTCAGTATGTCTGTCCCTTGTCTCTCTTCTCTTTTCTACTCAATGTGGGGAAAGGCTCAGGATGACTCAGACACCCTGGTTTTGAAATAATGACCAGAGCAAAGTCTCTTGCTTTGTCTGAAGACTTAAAAGGTCCATATCATGTATGATTAATTTATTGATCAAACTGCCAATATATGTTAAATAAGCTGGAAAAAAGCCTCATGGTTGTGAAAAAAGCCTCATGAATTACAACATTTATATGACATTGTCTTTACAGTCAAAAACAGTTTAGCCTGCTTATTCACGCTAACGTGACTGTGTTGTTTTTGCAGACAGTCTGTAGCAGGGTTATTGAGGAACATCAGGGTTTTCCTGGCTGTTGTGAAAGCCAGCATATCACTTCAGCCTTCCAAAGCATCCAGACATCTGAAAAGAGTCCAGCAACCCTGAGGATTTCAGACTTAACAGTTTGTTCTGGACATTTCAGCCCAGACTGCTAACAAGTCATTATACAAGTCTGTGATTTTTAAAAGGTTTTTAAGCTGTCTACCAGATATTGGACATTGAATAATAAAAGCCAGACTTTCAGCTTTAAATAAAGGGTATTTACATCTAAATCAGGAGAATGGTATAGAAATGACAGTCATTTTTATACATAGCCCAAAAATTGAACAAGCAAACATCATAAATTGTCATTTTTAACCCCTTAAAATCCCTTATTACGTACTAAGCCTTATTATTCAGTAACTAAGAGATGTCAATGCAAATTGGCTGCGCTGTTTTTATGTCATAGAACTGTGTAATAAAACTTTGGGCCTGCTTTTGGGCCCTGGCCATTTAAGGCTTAATAGTTGTTTGCAAATCCTTTGCAGTCAATGACTGCCTGAAATCTGGAACCCATAGACATCATTAGACACTGGGTTTCTTCCCTGGTGATGCTCGGCCAGGCCTTTACTGCTGCTGTCTTCAGTTCGTTCTTGTTCTTAAAGTGTTTTACCCTCAGTTTTACCTTAAGTAAGTGAAATGAATGCTAGATCAGATTCAGGTCCATGGATTGTCTTGGCCATTGCAGAACATTTCACTTATTTCACTTCAAATAGTCCTGGGTTGCTTTTGCAGTATGCTTCTGTTTATCACCCATCCATGTCCAATGAGTTTTGAAGCATTTCGCCGAGCACCTATTATAGCCCTATACACTTCGGAATTCATCCTGCTGTTTTTGTCAGAAGTCACATCATCAAAACATACAAAGGAACCAGTTCAGCTGGTAACCATACATACCCACGTCGTAACACTACATCCATCTTTCTTAACAGATGTGGTATTCTTTTAATTATTGATCAGTTCCTTCCCTTCAACCATTCTCTTCTTTTCCCATCATTCTGGTCCGAGTTGAGCTTTGTGTCATCTGTCCAGAAGATGTTGTTCAGGAATTTTTTAATAATTTTTTTTTTCTTACCAGTGGTTTACATCTTGTGGTAAACCCTCTTTGTTACTCTACACTTGGTGAAGTCTTCTCTTGATTGTTGACCTCCTGGAAGGTGTTCTCGATCTGGCCACCTGCTGTGAAGGGGGGTTTTCTTCACCAGGGAAGGAATTCTTCTGTCACTTCCACAGTTATTTCGTTTTTGGTGTTTCTGAGCTCATCATCTGTGTTCAAAACTGTTCCAAACTTTATTTGGTCACAGCTAATCTTTTTACTCTTTGAGGTTTTCATTTTTCAGTCTAATGACAGCTTGCTTCATTGGCAGTGACAGATCTTTGGACTTCATCTTAAGAGTTAAGAGAAACAGATTCCAGATGCAAATGGCACACTAGAAGTCAACCCTGAGAACTGCTTGTAAGTTCAGTAATGAGGGGATAACACAGCAGGCCATGGAACAGCGAAACCTCCAACTGTCCAGTTACTTTTGGGCTCCTAAGAATGAGGGGGCTATGTATGAAAATGGTTATAATTCATACACCAAAGCTGAAAGTCTGCACTTTAAGCTGATATTAATTTTTAAATTGCCATTCCATGTCTTTGGTTCGCAAGTGTTATAACTGGACTAGAGGAAAATGTGAAATGTAAGAAACCTGTAGAATATTCACCCCTTAAATAAACAGATAAACAGCAGAGGGAAAGGTTATATTTCTGAATTTTGAGCTTCTATTTCCAGCAGCCAGTATCACATACCCTACAACTGTTCTTTGTGCTTCTTGGATAATAGTGTCAGATGCTGTGTTGTGCATCTCTGCAGCATAAACAATGATTATGAGAACTCATTGTACCGTCCCAAGAGGAGGTGATGGTGTGTACTGCTGAAAAAATGCTGTATTTTGCTGAGCTGCCTGAGGAAGAATAGCTCCAAATACTTTCCAGGCATCACAATAATTTATTAGCAGGAAATTGAATGATGTCCTGGATGATAAGCTCACCAGGGTGTGAAATTCTAATTGAAAATTTGGCTCCAAATGCTGTTTGAAATTGAAAAGGTCACTGTGTGATGGCCACAACTCTGACAGCCCAAATTCTTTTTTTTTCTTATTATTGACATATAGTTGATGAAGATGGGTTGTTTTGGGGGGGAGAATGTTGTGAATTGCTGTGTTGAGAATGGTCCACCACCCAAATAACATTTGGTCAACAAACACACTGTTGTCAGAAACTGGCATTATCAGGGTAGTGAAACAAAAAAGTAATCCATTACTTACTTATTACTTCCTATACAGCAGTTAGTTCCAGCCACACAAGCTGATTGGTTGAGAAGCGTCCTAACTGTGCTGTTATTTTACCATAACATCACAGTTTTTTCACAAACACTGTATTACTCCACTGAGACGCCATTGCTAAACAACGACTTTGACAGTTGTAGGAAATGTTCAAGCAATTTGAACATTTTTACTTCTTACTTTGCACAGAAAATGGACACTTTCATTCCTGTGTTATATTAAGAAAGAAATAGCTGATCGCAGTGAACATCCCTTAAAAGATCTGTCAGTAATGCTTGTCTGCTGAAGAGCTGATGAACAGTTGATGCAATTCAAAAACCAAGAAACTAGCCACTAGAAACTGTTCAAAAAGCGAGGTCGAGTCTGTAAATGTGAGGTTTGGGCTTTCTCTCCAGCAGAGGGATCTTTATCCTTCAGTTTAATATTAGCATGATTAGATTAGGGGGCGGCACGGAGGTGTGGTGGGTAGTGCTATCGCCTCACAGCGAGGAGGGCCTGGGTTGATTCCCTGGCCGGGTGACCGGGGTCCTCTCTGTGTGGAGTTTGCATGTTCTCCCCGTGTCTGCGTGGGTTTCCTCCGGGTTCTCTGGTTTTGTCCAACTGTCCAAAGACATGCAGTTAGGCCAGTTGGACATGCTAAATTGCCCTTGGGTGTGAGTGTCCAGGGTGTATCCTGCCTTCTGCCTGATAACCGCTGGGATAGGCTCCAGCACCCCCCCGTGACCCCGAGGGAGAAGCGGCTTAGAAAATGGATGGATGATTAGATGCTTCAACAGATTGTTACTGAAGTTCGTGATGCTTACTAACTTACTATTTCTTATTGAGACAGTCACTGTGATGTGACAAGATTTAAGACTGCTGTAATATGTTATTTTGTACCACATTATACCCATCACTGGAAACTGACTAATGATGAATGGGCTGTATGGGGACTGACAAATTGTGCAGCAAGAGATGGGCAACGCTCTGTAATTATACACATATACAGTGGATCTTTAAGTCATTTAATGAACAGTGAATAGAAGAACAGGGCAGGTGTTTCTAATAAAGTGGACAGTGAGTGCACAGTAAGTTATTTCTTCTTCAGTGTTAACAGTGAAGCTTATTAATTAGCCTTAACTTTCATTTTCCTATGCTCCACATACACAAATTACCAAATGTGAGTCTGCTTACATATTGGGCATTATTTCTATACAGTAGCTACATTAGTCAGCTAGAACATCCAAGCAAGCAGCTTTTTATTGCTTATTATTCTTATTGCTTGTGTTGTGCTTGTAGGGCAAGGCCATTGGAGTGAGCATCGGCTGCATCCTGGGCATGTTTCCTCTCCTTTTCTTCAAAGACGATGACGAGAAGAAAGCAGAGGAAGGGGAGGAGCAGACATCTCCTTCTGCTGAGACCTCCAAAAGTGCTTGATGAGAAGGAGAAGCGCCCCAGAGGGGCCTCCCTGCCAGACTGTTTCTCCTGTAAATTAAAGAACCTGTGGTCGGACACTCTTCAAGCTGTCCATCACAGCATCATTTCAGCCTGTTACAGCAGGTGCTCCACCTTGATCTAACACCATGTGCATTTCTTCAACGACGTCATTGTGTTGAAACCTTTAAGTACTTGCATCAAAGGTTTGAGATGGCACACAGTTCCAGACGAACCATTCCGGCTGCATCTTTACATTCTACAATATGGCTGTAGTTTTGTTTTTCATGGGAATTGTGATCTCAGTCGTCAGGATGTACAGCCCCAGTCTCATCAGGAGTGAGTGAAGGCCACTCTGGCAGTCTAGTGGTGCAGAACAGAAATAGGGTCAGTTCCTGTTCACTTCAGAACGCTGCGGATAGAATCAAAACTGCTCACATGACTTACAGTGAATGAAGGCTAATGAGAAGTATTTTGCATGAACTTGTTTGCGTAATGCTAGCAAGTAGTGGGTATTTATTTATTTAATTTCACTTTTGGGTGTGCAAATTTCTCAAAACTGTGCAGAAAAGGATTTGTGATTGAAGGGCTTGAATTAATAATAGGATTTGATTGAATACAGGTATTAGTTCAGGCTGTTCAAGAGACAAATTTAAAATGGCTCTCCAGCATGAAACTAGCATTTAATATGTTACTTGTCATGTTATCTATAATTTTGTAGCATTGCATCCCTCAGCCTCGTCGGTTGGGCAGAATTTATCATTTTGCGTTCAGTTTGTGTTTCGTCCATCGGCGTTCGCTCTCTCACTACAATACTCAGCATACTTATGCAAATATCATAGAACCATTTGGAAACCCACACATACTGATATACACATAATGATAATAATAAATTGATAATAATAATAAATATAAACAAGATTTTTTTTACTTCCTGCCAGTAGCGTTAGCTCTCTGGCTTCTTTCTGCCCAGCATCAAGTAACCTCTAAAAAGGGCTTCTTCCACCATCAAGATGCATCATCAGAAGAGGGTTTTACTAGTCTTTAAACCTGAAAATCTCACTTTCAAGACTACTGTGGCACCACTGGCAAGGTGGCAGGCATCTTTGCAATATATGTAGCAATGGTTACATTTTTCATTTGGCTAGAGTGCCCATGTGATCACTCACTTGGAATATTTTGATAGAAATGTACAGTATGGGTAATTTGATTTGAAAGTTGAATTACTGCCCCTTTCCTGATTTCAATAGGTTGAAATGGAGTTGACTTCAAGCTCAATTCTTAGTATAAGTTGTTCAACCCCATCAAATTGACAGCATAAAATGGCAAGTTCTAACTAGAGGTTGTGTCATGTTTAGAAGCAGCCTCTTATTTCGATGGGTCTGCAGCTACACTGGAATCTGATACTGCCAATGGAATAAACTGTTTTATCATCATCTTACACTAGAAATCAAAACACTAGAGATCAGCACATCTCCCCTTAATAGTGACTGAGTGAATTGGAACTCTTTAGAGTGGAGGACTTTGGAGAACCTTTAATTTGCGTTTTGTGTTGTTTCTGTGAGCACATTTCTTTCTCAACGTAAGCGATGATTGAAAATGCAAGGTAACCCCATCCTGCCACCAGGGGGCAGTACTGAGGCAGAACTGAAACAGAAGGAGAGCTGAAATGCATGGAGAATCTGAGCAGACTTCCCTGGTGAATATTCATGTTCAAATGTTGTCTAGATAGAGCTTTAAACATGCATCAGTGGACATGTTTGTCAGAACACTTCCAACACAAAAACATTCACATACATATACATGCACACTACGTTCACTACACATACCTCAGCCACGTTACTGTGTTATGTGCCTTAATGCAGGGGTGGCCAACAGGGGCCATATGAAGGAAAAGTCTTTTAGGAGTCTACTGACTCCCTTGGCCAACCCTGGCTTAACTCACACTATAAACACAAAATACACACTGCTAATGGGAACCTGACCCAGCAAATAACTGTTCAGTAACAGACACTGTATATTAACACTGCAGAATGTTTGCACACTAATGTAAAATGCTTTTCTGTTTATTAATTTGCTTTGTGTCATTTATGAAGTGTTCATACTTTAAGTGTTTTGAACTTAACAGGATCAAGGTGTCTCGACATGGAGTGTCCCTTTTGCTCGGCTGACGCCTCCAAATTTCCGATATGATATTCTAGGCCACTGTAACCATGGAAACGCTCTGCCTCCATCTCTTCATTAGAGTGCTTCCTGCTGAGCCTGGCACATACACTGACAGCAAAACATGAACCAGGGTTACAGGATCTAATTGACCTCATCGCGTTGAGAGAAAAGAAGTAAGCACAAGCACTTACATAAGCAGACCAACGAAAACTGGCATGACAAAATCTCTTTTTGTGTGTGTATGTAGATTTTTCATTGTGAAGTTGAGGTTGAACGAAACCGTTGAAGTAATTTTTCTACCTGTATTATACATCGACGAGCCACTTCAATAAATATACCCCCTTGTATCTATACTTTTCATCCATGTTATCAGGTCTGTTTGCCATACAGGTGCACTTTGTAGTTCTACAATTACAGACTGTAGTCCATCTGTATCTCTGCATACTTTGTAAGCCCCCTTTTACCCTGTTCTTCAATGGTCAGGACCCCCAACAGTACCACCAGAGAACGACCAAAACAAACTGAGCGATAACTCTGGTTCTTCATCAGTGCTCACAGGTTGCTGCACACAGGACACTGTTGGCTGGATATTTTTGGTTGTTGGACTATTCTCAGTCCAATAGTGACACTGAGGTGTCTAAACACTCCAGCTGCACTGCTGTGTCTGATTCACTCACCACTACCATGTCAATGTCACTACAGTGCTGAAAATGATCCCCCACCCAAATAATACCTGCTCTGTGGTGGTCCTCTGAGGGTCCAGACCATTGAAGAACAGGGTAAAAGGGGGCTTACAAAGTATGCAGAGAAAAAGATGAACTACAGTCTGTAATTGTAGAACTACAAAGTGCACCTGTATGATAAGTAGAGCTGCTAAAATGAACAGTGAGTGTAGAATTAAAGAGGTACTTAATGAAGTGGCTGGTCAGACTGTGTACATATACAGTGCCAGTCAAAAGTCTGAGCACACATACTCAAAGACTAAAACACATGAAATTATGCAGTGACCAAAAAAAACTAATTGTTTGTTAAATCTCAAATCAAAACTCATCTATATTTTAGATTCTACTAAGTAGTCAGCTTTGCATACTCAACATTCTATCAGGCAGTTTCATGAGCAGCCACTTGTGATGCTTTTTGAATCATTTTGTAGAAGTTCTGTGTATATTGAGACGTTGTTGGTTGCTGAAAGCTACTTGTGGGGGGGTATTTAAAAATTTGTTTTGTAAATTAATTCATACATTAATTTTACAATTTGAATTTCTTCAGAGCAGAGCTCATTTATGTATATCAGTCTTAAAGGCACAGTTAAAAAAACAGTTTAATTCAAAGTGATTAAGAGAAGTTGGTCATAGGAGAAGTTGGCACAAAACCACACATACGGTGGAGCTCAGGGGAGAAATAGGATGCAAGAGTCTTTGAAGACAACAAAAAGACATATTTAGTCAGATGTGGCCAAACCTTTGACTGGTAATGTACATATATTTATATATACAGTACTGTGCAATGTTTTAGGCAGCTGAGAAAATGAACAGTTTATCTGGTTAGTAAGCACGGATTTGCTAAGGACAAAAAAATGTAAAAAAACAAAATGGTATTTTGTGGCAGCCCAGTATTAATTATGGTTATCATCTAATGCCTGATTTACCTAATCAACACCTAATTAAATTAAATCCAGTGTGCTGCAGATGTAATTGAACAGACCTGTATGACAGCTGAGGCATCAAGGAGAAATCTGGAACCAAACCAGAGGTCCTCAGACTCCCTCAAAAGACTACTTTTTGAAAAACACATTCATGTTTGTTTGCCTTTTTTCTAATAGTACATGGTGTTTTTGCAAGCAAAACACAGCTACTGCCAAAATAAATGGTTTCAAACAGTAGGAGCTTGGCGCCTACGACTTTTGCACAGTACTGTATATGTGGAAAGCTCAGAGTGTGGGTGAGATGAGAGATTTGTCCAAAGTTGGTTGCTGAGCACTAAAATATTTGAGACTTAACTGGCTTGTAGTCACTATGCATTATGAAAACATGCTCAAGGCTGCAGAAGTACTGAAGGATTCAGTTTTATATCTGCATGCATATTGAATTATTTATTAAAAGCACACTTTTAATGTATTGTTTTATATCAATGTAATTCTTTTCTAGTTTTTTCTGTTCATGAAGTCTTGACTTTTAATTTGCATGTGGTATTGAGAAAGTTGCTCATGAACTTGACAAAACATTGACATTAAATGCAAGATGAGATTGCATTTAAAATTTAATGAAGATATTTTGCATTTTGTTGAACTAAAGATCAGTGGCTGGGTTAAGGATCACTGAGTACTGATGATTTAAATGGCTTGCTTACTTGTAACTAATTAGTTAAACTATCCTGCTTGAACTGAACATCCTTTTATTCTCCAGGGTATATTTTGGTTTGTCCATCTGAATTTACATGACCACATCTGAAGGCAAACGATTCATTAACTGCATGAAATAAGTGCAAATTTATATTTTGTTTATTTATTTATTTTTTGAAAGCTCCCCTCAAATTCACAGAAAAAGTGTTTTATGATCTACACATATTGCTATATGCTTACAATTTACTGCTGAAATCCAAAAATCTTTGACACTCTTTGTATTATTTTATAAAAATCATTTTAAAGGAGTATATCACTGAAGAGACACCATCTGTTTATAGGTTGTAGCCCAGATTTGTGGAAAAATGGGTCGACTTCAGTAGACAAAAAAAAACTTGTGAGTTCAGCTTCTTTTATTATAAGGATTTAAAATTACATTACCCGTCTATTTGACTGGAAAGACTCATATGACACCCACTTTTTGAATGTAGCTTATGAAATATGAAAGTTATGAAGAATATGACGAAGTGCATTTTGGAACCACCAGTGGTTCCAAGGAGTTTAAAAGGATGTTAGAATCTGAGCTGATTAATGATGTAGGACTTCGGTTCTTATCTAATACAAAAAAGCAAGTCACTCGCTGAACTTGAACCCTGTTCTGGTTAGATGTTGTTGTCTTTTTTGTTCTAAGTGGAAACCTTGCAAACTTCAATGTCATTTAACCCGGTACATTTGGATGATTTGGACTGAGCCAATGAAATTTCATGGTTGACTGTTCTTATATTTACACCATATGCTAACTTTTGCTTCTTTTACTTTTTTTTTACTTGTTTTATAATCATAAAAGAGGTTGAAGTCATTCATGGGTCTGCTGAAGCTTTAAGAGAAAATTGAATTCTCTCACATGCATCTCGATCATCTCAGCAGACTCAGATTAACAAGGCTGGTGGATCAGTGGATGACCACTATATTGTCCAGGTCAGGAAGAAATAGTAACATATTTATTTAACTTGCACAACAACATGTAGCTTTATGTAAATTAATTCACCTTGAATATTTCTGTGCTTATATGCTGTTAGTAGGAGACTATGGTTTGTCATTTTCATGCCACTCATTTGGTTCCTCACTTTAAGGTTTATATTTGATTTATTCCGTGCTGTGACTGTGTCGGCTTAATTACCTTTCATCCTGTTATTTGCATTCCTCTAGAAAGTCCTGGGTGTTGTTATTGCGGCTCAGATGTTGAGCTGGCATTTGTGGTGTGGGTGTGTGGGCAGTCGAGCATCTCCCACCGGAGACAGGATTGGCGTATGAGGGGACTGCTGATTCGGTGTCTGAATCCCGGAGAGGCTATAGGTTGAGTGTGAAGGGAGACTGTTGTTTTGTTGGGTCTGGACATGTGGAAAGGCTTACTTGAGGCATGGGCAAGCAGGGTTATGTACACAAAGTTGACAGCTTATTAGAAAAACCTCCTGAAGAAACTGTAGTAGGGTTAAAGGGTAGACTCAGTAAATCCTGAAAAATTCGATATTTACTTGTTGAGGCTTCTGTGCATTTTTTGTTAAATATATTGCTGCTGTCGGAACGAAACCTTTTATCTCCAAAATGGTAACTTTACAGTAGAAGGGGAAAAAACCTACTTTCATTTTAATGTAAGTCAAAGGAACCAGATGTTTTTCCAAGTAATTTTAGGCCATTTCCTTTGGTCCAGTCAACAGACGTTTTCAAATCTGAGAAACTCCAAAATAGGAGATATGAGGTTTTGTTCCGACAGCAGCAATATGTTTCCTTTTCCCTGATACTTAAAAATGAATAATTTGCATTTAAATAATGAATTAAATAATTGAAGGGTGATCTCAGACTTGCACAGTAGGTGCACTATATAGGCGTACAGTTACTGACTGTTGCCATTATCTGTCTGTGTTCAGTTTCTGACCACATGACCACCCCTTGCCAGTTATTTAGTTGGTGGATCATTAATAGCACAGCAGTGTCTCTAACATGGTAGTGTGGTCCATCACTCTTATAATGTTTGGTAAGTGGTGGTCCTGTGGTGGTCAATTTCCATTGATGGACAAGGTAGAGGGGGGCTGATCATTTAAACAGATGGTCTGCGGTTTGTAATTGTAAACCTACAAAGTGCACTCATATGGTGCATGTACCTGATAAGATGATCAATGAGTATAGATACAAAGTAGGTGTTTCTAATAACCTGGCATCTCAGTATTCAAATACATGACTCCCTAAAGCTTGTGGGCATCAGTAGTTTCTAGACCCAGCAAATGTCAGAGAGTGGGGCACAAACTAACTCTGGGTAAGATGTAACATGTAGTTAAACAGATCTTTGGTCATATTCGGACCACTGGCTGACGTTTTCCAAGACTCCCCTAGACTGTTTTTGTATTCTAAAACTTTTTTCATCATAAGTGTTTTATTGAAATACTGATTAAATATAAGTTAAATAATTAACTCGTATCATTCTCTTAGTGGCTGTAATAATGCATTGTTCTGAAGCATGTAGACAACTCTGAGTGACAGCTAGCCAGGCTGACGTACAGCCTCCACATGGCAGGGATCGTTTAACACATTGTTATAACTAAGCCTGTCAAAGTAGACAATAAGAACCTGATAGATTGACAGATTGATAAAAACATACAAAAGACAGTTTGTGTGTGTATTTATTTTGGTTCAAAGAACACTTCAATTTGTTAAATTATTTGTGTTTGTATCAACCAACACCTATGCCCACCTATGGCAAGGGTGTCCTGTCTTCTGTACAAAGAGTAGCTTTCACAGCAGGTTTTCATTCCAAATGAGCAGGACCACAACTGATTCCACTTGGTTAATCACTTAGTCTCAGTCTACAACAACTAATGAGGTTGTTGTGCTCCTAATTTTTGGAATAAAAAACCTACAGCCACACTCCCACCACTTTGGGCTGAATTGTTCACAAACAGTAGATGCTGGGAAAACAGAGTTTATTTTTATAGCAGGTACGTGTAGATTGCTTATATAAAACAATTCTGAAAATATTAGGCCCACATGTTATGTTGTACTCCACTCTCTTGTACTGTATATAACAAACAGTCAGAAGTTTTGAAAGTAAGTAAGTGAGGGGCAGTTTTTGGAATAAGTTTAGGGTCAGTTGGGGACATTTGGAACACTCGGGGGAGGGGAAGGCACTGCGCAGTCAAGAAGTGATGGGACTTGCCTGAGGGAGGGATGTGTGTAACTGTGTGTGTGTGTCTGTGTGTGTGTGTGTGTGAGAGAGAGAGAGAGATTTGACAAAGGAATGGAAGCTATGTACGTTTTTGAGGATGTGTTTGCGGCTTTGTGTGTATATTTCTGCAGCGAGGACAGTGATGGAGACCTGCAGTGTGTGTGTGTGGGAGATTAGGTTGTGACAGTGATGGAAATGTGACTGACCAGTCCACTCCGCTCTGTCCACTGAACAGTCCAGGATAATGCACACATAAACTATACACATTACAGCTGCACAATATATACTTAGTTAGTCTTCAGTGTGATATTGACTGTTGTAGTATCGATTCTACAAAGGATCTAATATCAGGGGCATCACTGAAGGTTTATGGATGGGGGGCTAAGCCTGTACTAGGGGTTTCTGGGAGCATGATCCCCCAGGAGAATGTATTTATTTATTTATTTATTTATTTTTAATGGCCCCAACATGTCTGTTCACCATGAACTCACAACAGCCAGATCACACACTGCAGTCACAGTATACTGTGAAGTTAGAGACACAATGGCATAATTGAATAATATAGAATCAATGAGAATAAACTACAGATGATTTGAGCTAGTACATTTTTTGAGAGGGGGGCTAGATAGCATTTAGGGTAGCCTAAAGCCCACCCTAAAACTGTTCTATCAATGCCCCTGTCTAGTATTCCGTTGAGCCTCCCTTAATTAAGCTGGCTTTGTCTGTCAAATTTTCACCATAGACCACCTGTTAGCATCTGCAGGCTTACAAGTAGACTTACAAATGATTAGTAGGAAATGTGTTTGCTAGTTGACAAAATGTGAATATAGGCTATAAAGAGGTCTGGAATTATATACCTGTTTACATGAATCAAACCAGAAAAGTTTAGTAAAGCTGCACTTTTTATTGCTGTGAGGAGGAGGTTTGAGCGACTGAAGCTGTCCCTTAAGATGGGCTAAAGCTGACACTAGAGCTAACTCATTTTAACATTGTTCTCTGATGACAGTTATCATTAGACATGATTAAAATGAGTATTAGCAAATATAGTAATCTAAATAAACTTTAGCTTGCCTTAGCCTTTCCATTGAGCTTGAGTTTGTTCGTCCACCTAGTTTCATACAAAACGTTCTCAGCTTCAGAAATGACATAAAAAACCACCACCATTGCAGATGATCAGGATAGTGTGTGACATGTTCTCCGGTAACACCTTTTCCAGTCTCATAGTCTAATCATTCAGAGTAATTCACTGCCACCACTGTTCTCATTGCAGGTTTGTAGTTTGTGGAGTTCTTAATGGAAGTATCGATGAGAAACAGTTGTGATTGGTAGGCCTTAATTTTAGCTGACAGTTAATTTCAAAATGAATAATTACGTTTAATAATTTGTCTTTTTCTCATTATAAAGAACCTTTGAATTATAAGCCCTAAATAAGTTCTGAATTTGCTGATTAGCTGTCTTGCTGTTGATACTAAGTAGCTCTCAACTGATGACAGAAACAGTTTGAGCTCATATAAATAAACATTACTCACAGCTGCCCTCTAATGGTGTTACAGCACCAAAGCTCAGGCAGTAAGATAATAATCATGACAGGTCTAGCGATTGTCTAAACAGCCATCTGCTGGCAAAACAGCCTATCTTGAACACACTGTTTCTCTGATGCCATGAGAACGAACTTGTTTACATGTATGGATCTATTTAGCCTGTGGCAGTTTAGCTCCACCCATTCATAGTAAAGTTCTAAGTAATGAGTGCTTTTTGAAAGAGGCACAATATAGGACAGCCAATCAGAACAGAGCTTGTTTATTTTATATCAGTCTTAAAGGCGCAGTAACAAAAACAGTGTTTAATTGTAAGGGCCAAAGAAAATGTAATGGTGTCCATATTTGGTACATAAAATCACAAATGGACAAATAAGTGAACTGCAAGGGAAAGAATGAAATACAAGGAACATTAAGGTTATGCGTCTGTTATGAATTCACTAAAGTTGCAGTCACTTTATGTAGCAATGTAATCACAAAATGGTATTTTGTCCATATGTTTTAGGCCTGCATGCTCTTGTAGTGAGAAGTGGAATGATTGGAATATTTTTTCGGTTTTATGAGTCGTTATGCTGAAACTCATCTCCCATTTATGAAATGCATGCCAATTCATTTAGTGCCATCAGGGCTCTGGGTAAACACTCACACAGGCTCTTATCCTGATTGGTCTCCATTAAAAACAAATAATAATACACAGGTTTTCTCCCCAGGAAATGCCAGCATGCAGCTTTTTAGAAAAAGATCACCCGTGTGAGAAACTCTTTACTCCTCTTAGTGCCATTCCTCTTCGTCACTGTGTTAGGTTTGCTTGACGTGTGGTGAGTCAGAGCTGTTGTGTAGATGCAAATGAAATCTTCAGATGAAGGCACAGCCGTTTGACTGTGGAATACTCATGAATTCATTAACATTTCACCTGGGGGCAAAGCCGATCACTCCTGTGTCCAGTGGCCGCTGAGAGTAATGGATTTGGTTGTGTGGACACTTTTCCCCCTGATTATAATAAATTGAAGTGACCTTTTGCCTCACAGAACGTGTACCTCATTTTTATTTGTGTCAAGACGAATCGGTTATTAGGCATGATTAGATTAATTAGTTATGTGGTTGTAACTTGTACAAAGATTCATTACAGGCATAGCTGGCCCTCTGTGTATCTGGCACATTCTCATAACTACATAATCACTACTGGCGAGAAAGATTCCTCTGTTCAGCATGGTTATTTGTCATAAAGGAATAATGTGCAGTAGTGATGTATAATTAAACAAAGGTGCAAAGTCACTGATTGCTTTGTGGCCATTATTATTGCTATTCCTAGACCGCCTGTACAGCCTTCTGCAAAAGTCAGAGAACACCCTTCCATTAATCTCCTTTCCAGTGAAACTGGCCATTAAGTAAATGTCATACATTTTTAATGTCAGAAAAAAGCAGAGAACTTTATTTAAAGTTTTACATATTTATATTTGACAGAAAGTTACGCAGAAGCCCCTTTTTTTTCATCATATCATTTCATCTTATCAGTATTTACTACAGCGTCCGCTCTTCTTAGGAGACTTTCAGTTTTTCGAAGGTTATATTTTTTCCACACCTCCAAAGTTCAGTCTTAGAAGTTCATTGCATTTTCTGCTTCTGATGATTCAGGTAATGCGGAGTGGTCAGTCCATTGTTCCAAGAAAACCAGCAGCTTCTTTGTTTGAGAAATGTATCTTGATCTTCTTTGCAGTCTGCCTGGGTTTGTTATCTTGCTGCAGAATAATTTTATTTTCCCCATCATACATTTTCCAGAGGGCAAAGCATTATGTATTAAAATTTATACTCATTAGCACTCGTTGAGCTTGCAGTGTTTGGTTTGAAGAGTCTTTTATTGCTTTGGTGTAGTACATATTGCCTTCTGTTACGTCCAAAGATCTCATATTTAGTGATTTTAGATGCACAAGAAAAATAACTTTTTAGTAACTGTAAGGCAGCTAAGGTGTGTTTGGGTAGTTGCTTGTGCGACTGTTAGTGCCTCTCTGAAGGGGAAACCTACTGTCAGTGAGGGTTTGGGGAACAGCTTTTGTTGGGAGGATGCAGCTGTAACTGGTTGGTTTCAAGACTGGTAGGATGAAGGAGTTAATGCACAAAAGTAAAAAGTAATTAAATACTGACAGATTTGACATTATACTTTTTGTTGGATGCTTCTTAGTGAAATATGTTTCCTGCTTTTTTATGACTCCGAAGAATGAATAAATTGTACGTAATTGCTGTTTTGGCTGGAAACTGTTGGTCTCTGACTTTTGCTCGGTACTGTGTATGCTCAGCTATCACTGCTGACCATAGCAACTATCCAGCTGTAACAAAAACACTTTATTTTTAAATGAACTATGTCACTGTAAAAATGTTTTGTTTTGACTTGTAAGTAAAATGTAAGTAACCAGCCTTAAGACTGAGCTTCAGATAAGTTAACAGAATGTAAGATACAGATTATTGATCTGTTAATTTACTAATTAATGTTCAATGAATTCCAAATGTTAAGGTAGCTATATTACTTACTAAGTTTAACAGCAAATTTAAATTTACTGCGTTCACTCTAGTAGCATCATCTTAAAGCTGTCCAAATCACTGGCCAGCGGAAGGAAGAAATGCATGTAAGACTTCACATGGCTTTTTTTCTTCAGTGTAATAATAAGATATTGCTTTATGTTGGCAATAATGGCCATTTGTCTTTAGAGTTTTATAGATTCTTATGAAAAGGAAGCTCAAAACTTTTCTGTAGCAATCTGCAGTTTTTAATCTTATCTGTTTTCATTTCAATTACTTTTTGGAAATTGAAATTTGGCCACTTGCTGGTGTTGTGGCCATTTCCTGGAAAACATGTGAATAGGCTCTACATTCCTGAAGTTCATATCTCAAAGAGCTTTCACATATCTTTTATTTTGGTCCAGGAAAGCCAAGAGACTCATTTTAAACACAAGTGTCTCAGTCTCATCTTGAAACGCTTCACTGAAAACTCACAGTTCAAACACAACGTGCACGAAAGTCATAAGCCTGAGCACAAACAGAGCGATTGAAAGCCCTGAGTATCTGGAATAATCTGCTGCTGCTGCTATTGGCCCCTGAATGATGGATTACTACTGCATCATTTTGTGAATCTTTCAGCTCATGCATTTGAACATGAATGACTTTCAACAAAATGCCAACAGCACGAGTTTTAGGGAGGTGTTTGAAATCGGTGTTACGATTGTTATGATTAGGTTGTACTGTTTATTATTTGACTTGAGACTTGAGCAATGTGCTTTGAATATTTATCCCCTTACATTATGGTTTGATCCCTGTAAATTAAAGGGTTACAAATGGTCATTTCTTTGTCTCTGTGTCTTCTTTCTTTCCCTGTTTGGCACTCGTGCATTAGAACTGCAGATATCTCAGTCTCAGTTATGAGATTACAGTATTTTATTTACGTATCTTTAGTGTTGGATCTGTACCTTGTGTCTTTCGAGTTAATCTGGTTAAGTTAGTGCAAGTGTTTTTATATAAATGGAAGTTAATGTAGCAATCATTTATTCCAAGATTTATTTATTTGTTTGTTTATTTATTTTTGGCCCGTTTTTGTTTTGGGACAATTATAGCCACTAGTTAGGTCTCCCTATATCCTACACCATGATATCAAAGTGGGAGTGCAAAGGCTTGCAGTTGTTTCTCTTGTGTGATCTGAAATGCCACCATATCTTTTCCAAATGCTGATAACACAGCATCCCTGGACAGCTCTGAGAGTGGCTGATACATGATGTGAAGATATATATATAATGATTATATATATAGATTATATATATATAATGAAGCCACTTTATTAGGTGGTAAAAGGTTGTACGCCCTTTTGCCTTCAGTACTGTCTTAATTCTTCGTGGCGTACTTTCAACAAGGTGTTGTAAACGTTCCTCAGGGATTTTGGTTGGTTATTTGAGTTGCTGTTGCCTTTCTATCATCTCAAACCAGTCTGCCCATTCTCCTCTGACCTCTCACATCAACAAGGCATTTTCGTCCACACAACTGCTGCTCACTGGATATTTTCTCTTTTTCGGACCATTCTCTGTAAACCCTAGAGATGGTTGTGCGTGAAAATCCCAGTAGATCAGCAGAATGGAAGAATGGAAGCTGTAATGAAGGTAAAGGGTAGAGCACACTAAATACCGAAAATGTATATACATATATATATATATATATATGTATATACATTTTCAGTATTTAGTGTGCTCTACCCTTTACCTTCATTACAGCTTCCATTCTTTTAATGAACACTTGCTTTTAGTTTTTCAAAGATACCTGTAGGGATATTTTCCACACCTCCAAAGTTCAGCCCTAGAAGTTGTTGCTTTGGTCTAAGTAATCTAGCACTGTTGTTTGGTTTCCCATCCTGTATCTTTTTATCATTTTCTTTTTGGAAACTCTTGTTTTTTCACAATTTTCTTTTGCACAGTTTCCATACAAGTGGATTATTATATCTAATCTCTTCAGAAATATCTCCTAGAAAATGAATAAGTTGTGCTTAGTGGCTTTTTTGGTCATGAAATCAATAAAGAGCCGTCTCTGAATTTTGTTCGGTGCTGTATATTCTGCAGCACAAACTGAAAAGTAAAGAAAAACGTTCTGTAATTTTTTGAATTCCATCTACTTTCTGAAAGAGTGTTCCACATGAACTGTAGGCTGCTACCATTAAAACATAAAAGAGCCCTGGAAGAATCTTGTTTGATTAAAACAAACCAATAAATGCAAATATATATGCCATGTTTAAGGTGCAAAAGCGATTGAGTTCTAGTTGCTTATGACACACAGCTCCATCTCCACAGACTTACTCAAAGGACTATTTCAGTGCAGCCATTTATTATTCTAGCATGTATTACTGTGTAGTTACTCCTCAAATGAAATAGCTGGGGAGATTTTTGCTTTATTGTCACCTGTGCTATCAGTCTTCAGGCTAAATGTCTTTGGGTGCTGGTTAAGTAGTTGTTTGGAGGCTGATGGATATGAACTGAAGTGCCTCATTAATCCTGCTAAGTTGGACTGCTGGGATTTCAGTGTGTTAATTACTAATAAACCCGCACTTCCACAGCTGTGATGCAGAATACATACATCATCTGACTAATGGATGCTCTTGCCTGGGCTTAACACTTGTAGGTTGAGAATTGTCTTTTCCTAAAGCACACATGAGAATAATGAAGATTCTTCATCTGTTTTCCTTCAAACAGAAGATATATTTTAATCTGTATGGCTGAGCAATACAGAGAAAATACTGTTTTGAGATTACTACATATTGTGATTGAAATATGCCTCACACAAAGCCATAGATGAACCTTTGATTTGACATGATAAATAATAATTGACTTGTTATTTTTACCAAAAATGCCTTTACTTTACTGAGAGGCAGCATTAATAAGGCTACATGACACCTACATAAACCTTTGATGACAACAGAGATAAACTTATATAAACATTTACCAGTGGTGGACAGTAACTCAGTAAATGTAATTAGTTACTTTTCTTAATACGTTTTTTTGTGTATCTGTACTTTACTTGTTTTCCATTTTGGGCGACCTTTTACTTTCACTCCACTACATTTCAGAGTCAAATATCTTAGTTTTTACTCCACTACACTTTGAGAAATCTGTCGTTCCTTTTGTTTGTTTTTTTTTGTGTATAAAAACGTAACATGTCAAAACGAAATAAGCGCAAAGCAAGAACACCAATCAGGGCACAGCGGTCACTTTGTTCTGAGCTTGTTTTGAAATGTTGGTCATACCGACCCAGTGCAGCACACGGTTCAACGTCAGTGCAGCAGCGTAAAAATTTGGGAGCACATCTGTCTACCTAAATGATGGACTAACCTAACTTTGTGTAAATAGACCACAATATAGAAATATGTACACACATGCAGTCGTGACTGACACGTTTCTTTTTTCCTGAATTCATACAAACACTTTCATTTTATAGTAAATTAGTTTGGGTTAGTTTATGTTTATGAACAGAGACCTACAGATCAATATAGGAAAGGAAACTCATTTGTGATCCTGAGTTTAAAGCCAGTTTTTATTATTGTAACTAATTTACAAAGTAATCTTAAACTGAAACTTTGCTTGTGTGTAAAAAGTGATTTCAGAGCCACTCGATTCTCCCTGATGGAAACTGTTTACCTTCAGTGTTTTGTGCTTATGATCATTTTAATAGACGTCAGCGTCACTAATTAATGACGTTCTATTAAAAGACTGGTTTACCAAGAGAGACACTGGAGGATTTTCACCTAAACTGAGTTAATGAAGTGAGTCTTGCTACAAAAATGATAACAGGACATCAGAGCCATAATTAATCTTTTAGTACTTTTACTTTTGATACTTCAGTACATTTGAAAGCAAATACTTTTGTACTTTTACTCAAGTTGAGGTCTAGAGTAAGGACTTCTACTTTTACTGGAGGAATATTTTACCTTGGGTATCTCTACTTTAACTCAAGTACATGATTTGTGTACTTCGTCCACCTCTGACATTTACAAAGGCCCCCAACAAAAGTCGGTTAACATAAGCACTGCTTTTGTCTATTTTGATGGTGTTTGACACTTGGTGGAATAAGTGTTTAAATGTCTAAATAGGTTGTGATGAAAGGCTTATGTGGGTCCCAGGCCGCCTTATGAACTCCTTCTTCTGTCTTCTGTGATGTCAGTATTCCAAAGGTCAATGTTGATAAACAAGTAATTAACGAAACAGGTAAAAACAATACACAAAATAATGTACTGTGGTTTTTCAAGAAAAATTTATTTCATTTGTTTGATAAATATGGCCTCACATAGCACATTCCATATTTTAAGTGTATTTTTTGGCAGTATGTCAGATAAACAGTAATTGTGCATTTAGATGTGCATGTTTACCCTTAGAAAATTCTTCTCCTTGCAACCACCAAACCCAGACTCATCCATCAGATTGCCAGACGGAGAAGCGTGATTGATCACAGTGGCGGCACTTTATACCACTGCATTCAATGCTTTGCATTGCGCTTGGTGATGTTAGGCTTGGATGCAGCTGCTCAGCCATGGAAACTCATTCCATGAAGCTCTCTACGCTGTTCTTGAGATAATCTGAAGGCCAGATGACGACCCATTCTTTCATTAATGTTTATAGAAGCAGTCTGCAGGCCTAGGGGCTTGGTTTTACACACCTGCGGCCATGAAAGTGACTAGAACACCTGAATTCAATGATTTGCATGGGTTACACCTATATTGGACAATGAGCATCATAGAAACAAGGAGGTGGTTATAATGTTATGCCTGAGTGTGTGTGTGTGGGGTGTGTGTGTGTGTGTGTGTGTGTGTGTGTGTGTGTGTATTCAGAGAAAGCGATTGTTACCCAGTGTTACCCAGCCCTTTGAGTGGTTTCAGTACCAAAGATCCTTCTCTAGTGTAATGAAACGTCTGTGTGCAGGTAATGAGCTACTTGCGTGGGTGAGACCTCCCTTCTGTGTTCTCAGCAGGAGCAGAGAGAGAGAGAGAGAGAGCAAGGGAGACAGAGAGAGGGACACTGACTCCACCAGAGTGCTGTAGTGTAAGTCCTGTGTTGCCCAGAGGGATCAGGTTTGTACATGAGCTCCAATCTCAACATGATTTTCACATAATGCTGAAGTTAATATGCTTTGCACCTCCTGCCCTGAACGATTTCACCAAGCGTAAAGTGCACTACCCGGAGAGACTGAATCCCCTTTAGGGGGAACTCAGTACTTCAAAAAGCAGCAACAAATCTCCTGCGCATTAAACGGCCAGACATGCAGCCTGAGTGTGGCTAAACTGGCTGTGATGTGAAATTAATGTAACAAATGCCTCCAAAGCAAAGCTGCTGATTGTGAAAGACAAGGAGATGCAAATTTAACAGCAATACTGGCTTGTCACTTTGTGATAAACACAGCTGTGGTTCTGCGAGTTTGCTGCGTTTGCCTGCTCTACATGTGAAAAGCCTAACTCAAGCCTATCTATCTATACAAGTAGAGAACGTCTGCATGCACAGATTGATGATGGACGTTTATCTTTCGCTGACACTGATTGCCTACCGGGTACGCTTAGAAAATGTTAAAGGGCTCTTGGCTGAAATGCTTCTTAGTAATAACAATCCTTTTGACAATAGGGTGCTGTGCTGCAGACAGAAATACCTTAGTAATACATCTGAAGATGGAAGTGGCTTATTTAAATGCGGTTTTATAGGAATAATGGAATGTTTTTGCTCAAAAGCTTAAAAATGTCCATTTTGTCTTCTAATGATTTCACGTGTTACTTGTGAAACAATGTGCTTCTAAGTAAAGATGCAGTATGAAAATTAGTCATTGAGATAAACAGTCATTCAGAGTGATTTAATGTGAAATTCTCTCCGTTCTAGACTCTAGAAACTTACCAACTTGGAATTCTTTACAGTGGTGCTGATAGGAACCAGGTGTCCCAATCACTACAACACAAATATAGGAATTTTATTTACTATTACTATTTATTTACTAAAACTAGCAGTGAACATGCACATCTTTGAGTTTGTGAATGTAATATTGATAGTAAAATATCAATATTACAGGATATTAACATATTCATAACTATTGCGTATAATAACTCTCTGTGAGGCAGCTTTTAGAGGCATTAAACTCTTCGGATGTCTAGTTCCCATCATTACCACTGTAAACAATTCTGACTCGGTAAGCTTCTCTGGAAAGGAGCATTTCACAACAGATCATCTTAACCATTTCATTACACAGAAGTTTGGAGAAACCAATGCAATTCACATTTCAGACTGTTCCTTTAGGGATGCTGATGCAACAGTTGAAGTAATACCTCATTAAATATTTATCTGGCAGGGGAGAAAGTGGCTACTCGTATCTGAGCTTGACTCTTAACAGAGGATCTATTTGGTGTGAGGTGTGTAAATTGCTGTGTGGCAGGCCGGTCACACACAGTTGAGTGAAGAGTGCCCCCTGCTGTTTGAGTAGCATTACTGTCTAAACCACAGTTGCATGATGTTTTTATTCCATACAGACATTAGTAACACAAGAGTAAGTAGCTGTGGAAGAATTCTCCACCCGCTTAAGTAAATAAAGCCAAGATAAAGGAAACATCTAACCAAGACTTGTTTTCCAGTACCATCCCCATGATGTAATGGTGAGCATGACTAGCATCGTTTGGAATGTGCCTAAACAGGACCACTATCTTTTCTATGCTAGAAGTCAGCACAGGTCCGAAAGGCTGTTTCTCTGGGTCACTGCCCCTAGTTAGACTGCAAATCATGTTCACTGAACAATTCTGAATAGAGTTGGCTTTTCTGGCTGCTTCCTGAACCTGCCTGCCTACTGATCTGCAGAATACAACCATCGCCCACATCAGTGACCTGTATTCCCAGCAGATCTTATTTATTGTTGCTGTCGGACAAAAACCTTGTATCTCCAAAATGGTAACTTTACAGGAGAAGGAAAAACATAGTTTACTTTCAATATAAGTCAATGGAACCAGACGTCTTTTCATGTACTTTTGGGCCATTTATCATGAAATGATGAACAACAGGCATTTTCAAATTATGTCAAAAACTGAAAAATGACAAAAACGGAGATACAAGGTTTTCTTCTGACAGCAGTGTTATGCTGGTTTATGCTTATCTGGTGCTGGTTTAGCAGGTCACCCAACATGGTCATGCTGGTTGAACAGCATACCAGCATGGAAAACACAACATATGCTGGTTTTGTTGGTGACCAGCTGTGCTGTTCCTGCTGGTTTTTCTGTGGGCCTTTAACTGCCCAATGCCATCTTTAATAGTGCGTTACTAGAAGACATGGAATTTTATCTTTTGTGATGATACTACCAGCAACTCCCATTCCAAACACCAAATGCCAAACAGCCCTTATTTGTTTCATTATGTAGCTCCCCAGTCCATCTGCACCATGTCATGCCATAATGTCTGTCTCCTGACTAATTCATTAGGAATGAATTAGAGACATTCATTACTTTAAATTCAATTGAAGCCACAAAGCAGCAGGACGGCAGTTTCTAGATCGTAATAATTCAACAGCCTAGGCTTGCACTTCATATGTGTGATTAGGGATGGCTTGGCTTTCAAGATTATTACACTATTGTTAAAATATACTGAACAGGCCTCAGGGTCTTGTCATTGACTGTGAATACAAGCAGCCAGTGGTTCTCTATAATAATGATTTGTTAAGAAACTGAAAACAACAGCAGCCACTCTGTATCAGGCCTCTCTAACGAAAGAGTCACTGTGAAACTGCTACAAAGTAAAATAAATGCTAATATGTCTGTCACAAGCTTCAAGTAAAACATGGAATGCCATTCAGAAGCTTTATATGTCTGTGTTCAATATAGAATGACCAAAAAATCTTAGCTTGGTGCTAAAAATCATAGAATTATTTTTTCCTCATGTTTTTGACTGAGTTTTTATATTTATGGTCCAAAATGCCTTGCTCTATTAGCCAAAGTTTGCCAATTATTATATTGATAGATGTTACATTTTTTGAATAATACCTTTTGTATTTCATTGTAACACCAAAAATGAACTACAATTTACATAAATTATCCCCAAACACAAATGAGAGGCATAACCAGAATTACATTTACATAGCACAGAAAGTGGGTAGGCCACCTTTAGAGATAGTACAAAATTGAAGGAAACTCAAGAACCTAAACTGTTAAACATCCCAGGCTGAAGCATTCTGTTAGAGCAGGCACGCAAAAAAAAGATTAATCATTTATGTCTTACCTTTGATGGCTTTATGCATGAATGTAAATGTCTACTTACATTTAAATGTCTTACATTTATGAGTTCCACTCACAATGTTTGTGTCATTTTATATACCAAATGTAGTTTTCATTCATTTTAACACGACCATTTTCTAACCCCTGTTTATCCCTTAGAATTGGTCATTTTTCTTACTGTATTTTTAAGACTGATATATTCATTGACTGTCCTGTATTGTGCTTTATTCAAAATCAGTCTAGGCTGAAATACTAGAAAGTTAAGCAGGAGACATGTAAATATGTTTGTTTTTGTGTCATCACAGAAACAGTGTATTCAGAACAAGCTGCTTTTGAAGCTTAATTTCCATACATGGACTGTATGGACTGGAAAATGTATATTTTGAACCATTAGCAATGTTTACATACTGCTTTAAACTTTTATTTTAGGAAAGTGAGGAAAATTTTGTTTATGCGCCCATTAACACAATCTCAACTTTTATTGTTATTTCTTTATAACTTTGGAAATTATTTGAAAACAACATACTGCTAAAGAAATTAAGGTTTGAGTTAAGGTTGCTAAGCAGTTATTGGTGGGCTGAGAAAATAAGGCAGACCTTAGGATCAATCGATTAAAGAGTATAATGATATTGACAGCCCATAATACAATGACAACAAATCAGCAAAAATGAAAAGTCAAATAAAGTCCTGAAAAGTGCATCTTAAAAAATATTATTTTTGATTGGGTAGGCTTGTGATCAGTCAGGCCTGCTCTTAGCTACAGGCCTGGGTCAAACTTCTCAAATACTACCGTTTCCCATCCAAAATCCGATCTAGCATTTACCTAATGCTGGAATGGTGCTACCTCTAGTGGTATATCAATGCTGTCCCTACTTGCAATACTGTTTAAAGGGCCCATATAATGGAAATCTCATTTCTTATCCCTTTTTTAAAATAAATGCATTTGATGTGGTATGTAAACATTGTTAAAAATGTAAAACTTAGCATTCACTCTCCTAATCCATATATGGAGTATAAGATTAGAGCACTTATACACACTTATTATAACACAGCCCATTTACTTATATCTGGGGTAAATGGTCATGTAAGTCATTCTTAATGAATTTATAATTCGTCATAAGTCTATTATAAAACAGACATCAGCCCTTTTTTGAAAAATTGTTTTATTTTTTATTCAAAAAAACTTTAAAATGGTAAGATTACCGTAATCTTGTTTCTTGCAAAACCAATGCTATATAGATAATAAATACATATTAGACAATATTAGTTTACATTAGGCTCTTCTCCCGAGTTTAACGGTATTAAAAACCCTTAAAAAGGGCAGAATTAATTTACTTAGTAAAGGCTGTGACCTGTTCATTCTGCTGTTTCCAGAAAATGTTGTGTATGTGAGATTCAGGAGTTTCAAAGTCTCTGTTGGAATTTGAGGCAGACTTTCAGGGCTTTTGGGGTGCGTTATGAACCCTAGAGCTGTCGTGTCCACCTCAGAGACTGCATTTGCGTGTATGTGTGGGTACAGAGTGCTTCTCTGGCAAGCGTCCTGGCTGAGAGGGCAGCACAGGGCCAACCAGCCAGCTGGTCAAGGCCCTGTCGAGCTGCCTTTGTTGCGTTCTCACAGAGCAGTCTTTGTCCAGGCCCATGTCTCTGCTGTGCCTGCACTCCACACACATACACACACCGCAGCAGCGTTCAGTCTCCTTTCACATTATTGTTGGAGTGCTGGGCATGTTTTTCAGGCTTGGTGCTCCTGGGTCTACTGGGCAGGACGATTATAGCCAGAATGCTGATGATGTGCACATAAAAGTACATCGACCTGAGAGAGAGACAGAGAGGTAGAGGGACTTACTTCATAATGATCCTCATATAATGACACGTTTCATAATACTTGACTTCACATAGACAAACAGAGAACTGAAATGGACTAATTCACATGCTAAGAGAACAACATTTTACTGAATACTGTTCAGCTTTTTCTTTTATTAGCACCGTTAATGTCTCTAAAAGTTCCCTCACAGAAAGCTAATACACTGAAATGGTTGTTTCTGATCGTTTTAAGACAACATTTTCGTCTAAAATGTATTTTTTAATCCATTCAGGGTGGAGGGGGACGTGCAGGGTGCTGTAAGGAAAAGTAGTCCCAAAGGAATCTATTTTACCATTATTAACCACAACATAAAACTCCTGGTTCCTATTACCACCAGTGTAAAGAAATCAGAGAGGGTAAGTTTCTCTACAACAAACCACATCACAACAGTCTGAAAGACTTTGTTTACATGTCAATGGTTTAAATACACAGATTTGCTCCTGGTGTGTTCATCAGCCTGTGATGATTGGGAGGACACAAGGGTCAGCAGGACTGATCTCTTGCCTGTAATACTCCAGCGTGGGCTCCATGGCTAGCAGTGTGAAGGGCGCAACGGTGTAACAGATGGCCAAATGTGTGGCCAGCCATGTCACCACGTCATAGGCAAACTTCACGGTGGGGGAGCCCAAAAAGTACTGGCGGAAATTCCTGCGCATCTGCTCATGAAACAGAAGAAGCATAAGCATGTAGAAGAGGACAAAAGGGAAGCTGGTTAGTGGTACGTTGGTCTGTTCCAACAAGAAAATGTGTTTGTATACAGTCGTATGTAAACGTTTGAACACATCTGGTCTAATGACGTTTTGTTAATTTTCTAAGTGAAAATAAGTGAACACATCCTCTACAGGGACCTTTTTACTGAGTTTAATATACAGATAAAACATATATATAATGTGCCAGAGCTAAAAGCCAAATTGGCCGCTTTTTCAATTTGTTAATTCAAACAAACAGTAACTTTGCATTAAAATGTGCAGAAGCCTGTAAAAAAAACCCTGTAGCTCCAAATTGCTGGTGTACAGTTAGAGACTGCGGCTTATTTTTTGATGTTGTGTTTCTGACCACACTGTGGCCTCTGGATGGATATTTTAGGTTGCTGGTCCACTCTCCACACTGACTTGTCCCTGCAACACTGCTGCTCTGATACACTCACACCAGCACCACACACACTACCATAGATGGCATCATGTCAGTGTCACTGCTGTGCTGAAAATGACCCACCACCCAAATAATATCTGATCAACAGCAGCCCTCTAGTCAGAAACTGACCAATGATGAACAGGGCAGAGAGGCTAATAAACATGTGGATCAACAGATGAGCTACAGTCTGTAATTGTACACCTATATACTGGAGCTATAAGTTGGGTGAAGCTCATAGGAAGTAACCAGTGAATGGACGTACAAGGTTGGTGCTCCTAATAAAGTGAACAGTGATGGCATGTGTGTGGACTCACAGCACGAGCAGCGAGGGTGACAGGGATGCCTGTGAGGAAGGTGAAGTAGTATCCGGGGTAAACTCCGTGCCAAAGCGCTGACAGCACAAAAGTCAAAGGTGTCCGGTAATACGGCACCCGGTCATAACACACACTGCACCGGATCACAACAGAGGACACAACAGGATCAAACAGAGCAAGAACACTGAACGTCCCCTGATCATACTGACTAATTAACAACGACACACATGTTCACTCGTATTATTCTTTTTATATTGCTGTCAGCAACCCTGTACCATTTTCTTAGCAGCTAAAGGCAGTGTTTGCTGCACTGTAATACAATCCCTCCCCCCAAAAAAACATCTCATGAAGCAATATTGTATGTGCCATCTGCACATGTTAACTGATCCAGTGCCTCATGTGTTGCAGATAATAAAGAGCAGATTTGGTGCATACTTCTTCAGCCATACTCCAGTCTGAATGTTCCAGTTGTCGATGAATGCTTTGTAGCTGGTTGCTGTCTGTTGATAGAATAATAAAAGAAACAAACTGCTCAGCACAAGTTGGAGATCTTACCTGGCCCAATGTTGACCAGAAATGTAGCTTTACACATATTGTGCACTAGTGTATAAAACACCAGCCTTATAAGACATGTATGACAGTGTATTTCTTAAAGCTACACACATCTTTTGTCTTTTGTGACAACTGATTTAAACCTACATAGACATTTCTAAAGCCTTAATCTGACGTCGCACCTGTTGAAGGGAAATGATATCAAAATGATGTGTTTCTGTAAAGAGTTACAGAAGACTTATTACAAAATCTGCTTATCAAAGAAGCCAATGGGCAGTTGCTGAACACCTTCCCACAGACTCCTAGTACAAATGTGCATTGACTCAACAGATTTTGTTCTTTTAATTCCTGTACAAGGAAACTACTGTTCAGGGTAAACATTTGCATGCTATTGATGTGGCAAATAGAGATTAGGTTGAAAAATTCTGGAGGATTCCTTTAACCGACACCAGAGATAAGCATTTAAAGAGCTATATACAACCAGTGGCAGGATCAATTGTGAGCTTGTATTCCTTTATGCTGAATGAACTTGCCTCAATCTCCCAGATGCGGATGTTGGAGATGAGGTCCCAGGACACTTGGCCTTTCTCGTCCACCCCACTGATTCCGTACCCTGCTGCATTATGGATGGCATCAGCTGAATGAAGGAACATTCAATACACTTGAATCAATGAACAGGTTTGTGCATGGCAACAAGAAACACACAGTGGTGGTTCCCCCCATAGTAGCTTTTTTATGGACCTTGCCAAGCATTCCTAACCCCTTTCATACAAAACAAGCAACTACGTTGTTCAACTATATTGTAACTACAAGCACTTTCATTGTGTTCTACTAAATGAGTCATTAAAATGACTAGGGCTGCCATTGTCACACCACTTCCCTAATGATACCCTGGAGTTAGTGTTATTTACCACGCTATAGGTTCAATGAAGACCAGTGAGTACTTTGTCTGGTGGGAACCCAACTCACCAAGAGTCCATGCAAAGTAGAACTTGGGTCGGGCTGCCTGAAGGGAGATTAAGCTGTAGACCAGTTTCCTGAGAAATGAGGCCTGGCTGAGGAACTCCGGGTCAACGGTGTAGGTGACGGGGAACGATTTCGTGATTGCGAAGAACCAGAACATGCAGCCAACGCAAACCAGCAGCTTCTGGCACACAGCTTGCTGAGATGGAGCAAAGGAAGGCATTAGTTTTATCATACAAGTTGCTACATTACCAAAAAGTGGCTTGATCTTCTGAGACAGCAGATGAATTTAAAATTTTAATGAATGGACTAGAGACTGGCTGATAAACTGTCCATGAAAACACATAATCAGTCTGTAATGCCACACATATATATAGCAGAACTACAAGTTCATGAAGTGCCCAGTGAGTAGAAAGTATGCTGCAAAAATTATAAGACAAAAAAACAAAACATGATAAATACCAACTGGCGCCTAATTTTCAAGCATTATTTCTTGAATCAAGCAGATGAAGTGGGACTGGAGGGAAACAATTTCTCTAGAGAAAGTTACTTAAAAAGAAAAAAAAAAACGTAGAAACAAGTTGAATTATCTTAATAATATTCCTTTAAAATCTCAATCAGAAACTTCAGATATATTATCTAGAATAAAGATCATTTTTTGCAGTGTATGGATTCTAAAGGCGTGAATGATTGGTGCAGTTAGATTACCTTCCTACATTATTAGCAATGTTTGTACTTCTTCTATCTGTCCTTTTCATCTAGGTGCCACCTTAAATCTTTCTCCTGAATGCAGAAGCACTGTTCTGTGCTATGGTGTTTCTGTGCTGCTCTGTGTGTCTTAGCCTGAGTGAACAGCCTTTTATGTGCATGTGAATAGAGCCGTGAATCTCTCTTTGTGTCTCACCACAGGCGAAGGCTCTGAGAGCGCGTCCCAGCCGTTCTGCTCTGGGCTGCCCTCTCGTAGCCTCTTTAGCTTGCTCTGCACGTGCCGCCCCTCTATAAACTCTATGTAGTCCTTGTAGTTGCTGCACGGTCCTACCAGGATGCTCATGAAGTTCAGATTGTAGCTAAGGTACTCCAGCAGGGACGGTCTGGTGCTGTAGGGAGAAAAGGTTGGTGACCCATGATTTAAACGGACAAATTCAACACAAAGAGGGTAAAAGCAGGGCGTGTTCAAAGTGAGCTGAATGTGGATCATTTCACTCCAACTCAGCTACAGCCTTTGGTGAAACTAATGGAGCCATACAAAATTTCAAAGCTGTGGTCTAACTTTTTTTTTTTAGTTATAATGTTTGAGGTTTCTGAATTGTGTCTTACGCTAACTAGTGTTGTAGTACTCGAGTCCAGTCTCTGTCTTGGTCTTGACATCATTTGATCTTGCAGTAATGTGGAAATCGTTCTCAAGAGCAGCCGAGTGTGAGCCTGTTTGCGATAACTAGAAACTTTTTCCTATTAACAAAACCTTAAAACAGAATAAAACTTTCTCTACTTGTTTAAATAAAATCGGTTTGCTGTAGTTTGAGGATCTAATTGTTTCTTTCCATGATGGCTTAACTGGGTATTGTTTGTTTGTTGAGGTTCACCACTTCCAAAATTCAGACATCCCCTGAGGGCAGATTGGAATGTTATTATCACTGTGTTTTAATTTAATAATAAACATGGATGCATCTTTTTTGCTTTATATTCAGTTGACTTTAGGTGGTGATTCTGAAACTTACAGAGAAGAAAGACAGAGAATAATCTTACCATCAATTTCCAAAAGGTAAGCAATGTAAAATTGGACTAAGACAACAGTAAAATAATTATTAATAGTATTTTAGACTATATCTGATTTAGATGTTATATTTTACAAAGTATATTATGAAACATGATATCTTAAAATGTATCATGAGAAATGTACAATGAACTACAAACACATTTCGGTTTTCTTATTTTTCTATTCTGAATCAATCTTAATCTAGTTTTGGTCTTGGTCACTCTTTGTGTCAGTCGTGACTCAGACTCGTTTACTACAACAATATTAAATGTACTTCCTCTGTTAAATTAACCTGTTTTGGCAATTATTTACAGTAAACAAGTTTATTTAAATTAAAATAGTTATCATTGTATTTATGAGCTTATATTTCAGCTCAGTTCATTCATTCTGTATGCAGCTAAGATCAGTGATAAAGGCATCATTTACAGATTTTTTTTTCCATGGGAATCCATGATGTGTCTGGGCAGCTGTAGGTGTACTGGTGTACACTGACCCAACATACATGTGTATTTTCTTTGTTGCTTGACCTTTTGCTGTATGTTTTCAGCTATTTTAAATCATGCTTTATACTTTTTCCTCATGGTCAGATAACATGAAAATCTTCTGCAAATCTGCAGATGGACTCCAGTCCAACCTTTTAATCTGCTTGCGCAATTGGCTTCTCCTCTTCTCTTTTCTCCCATCAATGCACATGAACATTTGTAGAGAATCAGAGTGTAAGCTTTGGAAAGTTACCTGGAAAATTCCCTCCCTTTATGAACCCATACTCAGCCTAATCTCTGCTTGAATATAAACATGCGCCATTGCTCAATGACCATTCCTCATGCTATTCCCCAAACAAGTGAATGTATGGACTTTTAACTGGTCTGGCCTGACTCATACACACATGACCAATTGTGCTGGCCAATGCACGCTCCACCCAGCTGCCTTAAAGAAACAGTTCAGTTTAAATGTGCTCAGTTTTCCCCCCTTATCCTACACATAGCTGATCAGTCAAGACATGTTTTAGGCGGGTCAAACAAAAAATGGATTTAATGAACAACAATAATAAACCATGTACAGCTTTCAAAGATTCAAAGATGCACCTTTAACAAAAACGCAGCAAATCAAACAAAGAAGCTGCCGTTGTTCTCAGTACAATGGAGTGACCACCCCAAAGTTCAGTCTTAGAAGTTGGTTGCATTTTCTGCTTCTCAAGATCGAAGTAATCCCAAACACATTCAATTATGTTGAGGTCTGAACATGTAAACATATCCCTGCAGATTTCTTTGAATAACTAAAAGCAAGTCTCCCAAAACAACAGAAGGTAAATTGTGTTCACAGAAAATACTGAAAAAAAAAACGTAGCTGTTTTTTTAAATTATATATGGAAAATGCATAAAACTGCATTTTTGTTAATAATGCATCCATGAGCTCAATCAGGTAACTGTAACAAGTCTTACTTGCTTTTGTGATTTCTGACACTATGTGACACATTTTTATCTAGAAAAATGGACAAAAGTAGGTTACATAGTTAAAAGCAGTGGCAGTATCCATTGTTAAGAGATATTGCATTACTCTTTTTATGCAGCTCCTAGTGTTGTTATATACCACAACTCTCTTCATTTCTGATCTTCTGATCTAGCATTCACCTCCCACTGACCTCTGCACTCTTTTCTACTGCAGTTACTCAGAGCCAACAGGCAGGAGCAGAGTGATTAATAATTACTGCAGTAATCTGTATCATCTACAGTGTTTCACAACAGTAAGAAAATCAGAGCGGCACCATATCTTTAGCTTAGAGATTGTAAGACAACAGTAATTAGTGATAAACTAGTTTGGCTTCATTACAATTAGCATGGCTACTTGTTTTTACGCTGTCGTATACTACTGCTGTGTAAAGGAGATGCAGTTGTTATATCTACTTGACACCACTATCTAGAGCTCCTCCTAGCTTAAACTGGTATTCCACTAAAAAGGGTTGAATTTTAGTACTTATACCTTTGCTTGAAAACCTTAAATGTAACAAATACTTGCAGGAATATCAGTAATCAACTGACAAGGATTCACTCATTGATATCTACTATTTTTTTTTTAATCCAATTTTACCTGTAGTGTCTTGCCTTAAGTTACTTTGTTAGTAGATAGAGGTCAAGAAGTATTCTATACATACACTACTGCCAGACGTCTCTGCTCAGGGGTAAGCTCCTCTTGCTTGCGACACATACCTGCAAACATACACAGAACTGAGTATATCCATCCAACCAACCAACCAACAATATGCTTCAATTAAATTGTCCTTTCCTTTATAGTCTCTCAGTTTGTATGCATTCTGTCAGTGTTTCTTACCATCATGAACCTGAAAGGCTATAGTGGTGATCTTCTGCGTTATCATCATCAGTGGCCTACAGATTAAAATAATGCATAAAGGACATGTGAAAACAGGAATCAGATGCTTTTTAGTCACAGTGGGTATTCCAGTAAGTGTAAGAATTTCAGCAATTACATGAGTTCAGCCTCTGATGAGCTTGGCACTTCCTCTCTGAAACCAAAGGAAAGAAGCTGGATGCTTTACAATCAATACAACCTTTCTAGCAGTGCAGATACAAATGATCCACCCTGTGCATAACTATTTATCCAATAACTGCATAAATAATGGCTGCTCTTTTTGGACAGAAGGAATCACAGATGGCTTCATGAGCCGACTTCCCAGACGTGGATTAAGTATAGTCTTGGACTAAACTGCAATGCCAAGAGTGATCTGCTGTTGAAAATCCTTTTTAGTCTAGGCTTAAGCTTAATCTAGGGCTGAGAAACCAACCAGACTGAGTAAGAAAAGTAAACAAATGAAAGTTAAGTTTCTAGCCAAGGAAACAGTTCAGCAAAGAGTCTTATCCCACAATATATGAACTCATTGAAAGCATTTTATTAGGTTATTAAGTTACAGCTACAACACCCTTAAATTAAACCTCAGTTATACAAGCAGTGGAGTTCCTTTACAAGAACACCAATGCAGAATAACGGGAATATAATTATTTGCTGAGTCATTTGCTTTCCCTCCCACTGTTTCATATGGTTTTCTAATTAGAATGCTTTACATTCTTAGTTATGCTGCCAAATGCTTTTCTATCAAAGCACTGCTGTGGCCAGTTTTATGGCACTTTGATTAAATTAAGCCAGTGGCTTGACACTGTGAGATGGGGAACAATGGGTGAAGACCCGACACTATTCTCCTGTGATGGCCCCATTCCTGGGCTGCCTCGGATGGGTGTAGCTGTGATTGCTGGCTCCATGTTTGTCCAGCAGATAGAACACCCTCTGTTTGGCTGACATACTGCTGACTTTGTGCAGGCTCTGCTAGGACCACTCATGTGATGAGAGCTGTATTAGACGCGAGATGGCATTGGCAGGGGACGAAAGTTACCGAGAGAAAACTGACCAGCAGAACAGGGCACTCAGCCACAGCCTGCACATCCAGGCTTTGCTAAATCCCATTTCCCTCCGAAGTTCTCTTCAACGTGCTCAAACACTGCGTTCTACTGCTGGTACTGAAGCTCAACCATCAGCATGTTTGAAAAAGCTTGTTTGAATGGGGCTGGTCCAGTTGGCATGCGCATGCCAGCTATGGACTCTCTCTGGACTGAAAGAGAGAAGGTGCGAGATTGGCAGGGGAAAGAAGAGAGCCATGAATGGAACATCAGATTGTATCAAACTGGCTGAGTTTTGCAGCAGCATAATGAGATTCAGCTGATATGGCCCACTCACCCCCACCCTTCCCTGCTGGAAAGCAGCCCTGCAGTCTGTGAGAGCCAAACTGGCCCAGCAAGGACAACCAAACAGGCAGGTGAAGCAGCCAGCCGCACATTATCTCACACCTTTGTTTGCCAAAGGGTGTGTTGCAAACTTTCGGCGAAGGAAACTAACAGGATCAGCAGATAAGCAGCGAAATCTACCCCAAAGGAGTGGCCAGATTAACAGACTGTGTGGGTGGGTGAAAGATAGATATGGCTAAGAAATCAATGCAAGTCACACAGATGCCATGACATTGCAGAAATAAAGTTAACATGTCTTCTTATAGTTCCTGGACCATGTTTACAAGAATGGTTTGTCATTTTATCATGTACTGTCTGGCAGGTGTGCGCACAAACATCATACTGTGGCATGCTGAACCTGTTACAGTTACCGCAAAACAATTACAGCCTTCCCTCACTGCGGTGCCCCTATCCACACCTTCCATTTCTCTCATTTTGTCATGCTAGGTCAGGCAGAACTGGTTAGGCAGAATAGCTGTCACCATGATACTGGGGAAATATGGTGCAATCCTTGGAGACTCACCCTGAGAAGTCTGTGGACAGGATGCCATAGCTGAAGATGAAGACCCTGCTGATCTGGCACGCTGTGAGGTAGCCCACTGCCACAAGCATGGAATACCTATGTTAAAAGACACTGAACATTAGCATGACTTCTTTGACAGCAAAGCATACTTTGAAACTGTGAAGAGGTAGTTTAACCAGTCAAATGTAAAGGGTCAGGTTCCCAGGCAGGGATTAAGTTTACTCATTGGAATATGTTTTCCTTTCAATGCAGAATCTCCATTTAAATGCTCTGTAGTCAAGGACTAGGCTTGACGCTTGTCTGGGAAACCGGCCTAAGGTGTCCAACAATAATGAATGAAAGCAATATTAGCAAAGTCATTATTAGCCACAAAAATAATCATCTACTGGTTTCATTGATAAACTAAGCAAAACTGGCTTCCAAATAATGGCAAGTTTTTCCTTCAAACGTTTTTTTTTATTTATTTAGAAGGAGATCATAATAAACAAACTTAATGGAATAATGTTCTTGTACTCAATCTATGATAGGAGTAAAGAATATTAGTGTTAAGTAGAATGTGAATCAAATTTAAAAAAAGACGTGGTTAAAACATCTACATACCACTGTTCTACCAATGCTATAAATCTTTTTTGCATTCTGTTACAAGTGGAGCTTAATAAACCACCTCTATGCCTACATTCCATAAAAATAACCCACACGCAGCAGAACGAGTCCATCAGGCATGTCTGGGTGTGCCTGACTATGGTAACAGTGGACACCCACCTACCCCCACTGCCAAAACAGGCGACACAATCAGAATCACTTTAGCACATAGTGCACTGTGACTAACAATGAATGAATTTTTCCAGTTAGGTTTTATTCACAATCTCTAAACTGCAACAAAAGATCATGCATGTAAAAAATGACCAGTAAGAGTGTCCAGACTGGCTTACCAGTGAACATTGTGAACGCTCGCTTTGCACAGGATTATGTAGCAACTCAGCGTCAGGATGAAGGTATGTGATGCATACCTAAAGGAGAAAAATACCAGATCAGTGCACTGCAGAAGCACCAGTTTCAGGTGATCAGCACCTGTGGGCAGGTGAAACAGGCGAGACAGGTGCAGTAGATTACATTGTTTCATTGTGTTGTGGAAAGCCATAGGAGTTGCTGCCTGTCCGAAAGTGCAAAGTTACAGCCTTGTTGAAAGTACAGTCAAGTTCTGTTTACGATCTCTTGGGACTTGTAACAGAAGTCGAGTCCTCAACAAGACGTGACAGAACACTCATGCAGAAAGACACAGTGTAAAGGAGGTAAGTAAGTCAGCTATATAAATTATTTCATACATCAATGCAAGTTGGCTGAAATGTCCTTACAGCAAAGTACTGAGACACAACAGTGAGGCGTGAGATGGGCAACCACCACCACACCCGTCCTTACCATCCAAAGCAGAAGATGACGAATGATACCCCCAAGAGGGTGGCAACAGCGTGGCGCAGTGCTGGACTGACCCGCTGAGGGCTTAAGCTCCGGCGGAACCAGAAAGCAGCTGCGAGGCCAACAGCCTGGCAAATGATGAAGTTCACCTGCGGAGGAGAGACAGAGTAAAGGACCAAGAACCACTCAGACATGGTACAGCGTCTCATAGTATCACACTGAGCAACAATGCATCAAAGGTTTGGCCACATGTACAGGGGCATTTCACCAGTTTCTCTAAATCCTCTCATGATTGAATCACTGAGATGTAAACAACGTCATCCAGAGCACTCTGATGTAAAAGGATGAAAAGGAAGAGAGACTGCAGCCACACAAGTTCACTTACAGTGGTGGTGATGGGAACCAGAGGACACCATGCACACATCCTACTGTAGACTACAGACTACTGTAATTCTCTTCTCTTTGGCCTTCCTCATAAATCCCTCCATAAGCTTCAGCTGGTTCAGAATGCAGCTGCCCGTATTATCACTAAAACTCCTTCATTCCATCACATTACACCTGTCCTTCAACAGCTCCACTGGCTCCCTGTTAAATATAGGATCGAATACAAAATTCTCCTCCACACATTTAAGGCCATACATAATCTTGCCCCCCCTTATCTGTCAAATCTTCTCCAAATCACAACTTCTACTCGCTCGCTCAGATCCTCCTCTTCCATTCATCTCTCTGTACCTTCTGCTCGTCTGACTACCATGGGGTGCAGAGCTTTCAGCCGCTCTGCTCCCAAACTCTGGAACTCCCTCCCACCTGACATCCGGAACATTGACTCTTTTCCTCTTTTCAAATCAAGTCTTAAAACTCACCTGTTCAAATTAGCCTACTCTCTCTGTTGATGTTTTTTTTTTTTTTTTTTTTTTTTTTTATATATATAACCCTACATTTTGTACAGTGTCCTTGAGTGTCAAGAAAGGCACTTTTAAATTTAATTTATTATTATTATTATTATTATTATTATTATTATTATCCAAAACGACCGATGGTCACATATGTCTAATGAGTTTTTAAATAGGATTTCTTTTGGGAATATTTTGCCGTACAATGCCCTGTGTGTAGCTCCCCAGATATACATATATAAGGATGTTTTAGGCCAAAAGCTTCTCAAAATGATCATAAAACAGTGTCCCAGGCTTCAGATCGCATGTTCAAAACCAATTAATGTAATAACTTTCTGTGAGGGAGCTTTTGCCTCAGATGTCTGGTTCCCATCACTCTCACTGAACAACTCGGACTCATTAAATTCTCTTGAACAGAGCATTTCGTATTAGACCGCTCTGCAAGACTGTGTGTACATTCTAATCACTGAAATATAAAGAAAAAGGAAAAACTGGTGGAATTCCCCTTTTAAACAAGTCAGAAGGCAACATGGCACTGCTCCTCATACACAACAGGCAGCAATGCGACTAAAATGACAGGACAAGAGCTTTACAACTTGACTGCTGGAAAGAATCGTGATGAAGTTGATGCACTCGGTGTTAGAGAAACGCTGCTACGTGATGGTGAAAGATGCTCTGTCTGTCAACCTTTAAACTAAACCCACATTTCTACTAAAACTTTCCTCATAATAAGCGGGGGTCGGCTTGAAGGCTCAGCTGAAGAGAAAACAGCATTGCTCAGTGTCACTGAAATAGCTCTCTGTCTTGTCCCGGTCTCTTTTTGGTCCTACCTGATCGAGGGGGACTCCGGTGAGGTCGCTGAGAGGCCAGAGCCATGTGCAGCCCGTGGTGGTGAAACTGTCCGACCGCTCCCCCATTCCGCATTTACACCGTCCCTCCTTCCCTCACCAGCAGCCCAACTCAACGACCTGTTGCTCGTATAGACGCTCAGTGCCGAACCGCGAGGAGCAGCATGTTCCCGGTGGTCTTCAGCACTCTCACACGCTGATTTACACTCCCAAACACTCAGGCACACGCTCCCTGTACACAAACCAGCTCTTCTACAAGTTGTATCTGCTTTATCGAGGCGGGGCGCGGGAGCGGCAGCGCGCTGACACTCCGCTGTTCAGTGGAGCTTTAAGCCTCACCCACCAAGGCCCGTGCGCGAGCTCTCTTCGCCCCTCCCCACAGATTACATGTTAGGTGAACGCCTCCCGTCCCTGTGGTACCGTTCATGTTTACATGCATCCTAATAATCCGTTAATAATCCGACTGACAGCTCGATCAATGTTTACACCTCAGTCAGAATAGACTAGTCGGTCACTCTGCAGTGCAGAATGTACAGTGTAATACCACATGTAGAAAAATACAGTCTAATACATAACATACTGCTGAATGAATACATTTACGGCATTTGACTGATGCTCTTATCCAGAGCGACTTACAATTTGATCATTTTACATAGATAGGCCAAGGCGGTGTTAGGAGTCTTGCCCAAGGACTCTTATTGGTATAGTGTAGGGTGTTTGCCCAGGTGGGGATTGAACCCCAGTCTACAAGGCAGAGGTGTTAACCACTACACTAACCAACCACAGTGTAATGCAATACAATTAACACAAAGATTATACATGAGATGCCGAATATACAACCAGCCAGCGAGGGTACATTGCAATAATAAGTGTGGACAAAGGCATTGACCAAAAAACAAGACTGGGCAGGACAGGGGGCCCAACTCTGATCTTGCTGACCCTCTGCTGCACACATTTTCAGCTATTGTCACCCCATTTCAGCTAATTATACGACCCTTTATGAGCTGGATCAGCTATTTTGCTGATACTACAGTTTAATATAACGCTGTGGTGTCAGAGCCTATTTAGTTTGAAGAGCAGTAGTGTTGAGTGCTCTATGTGGTCTAGGTGATGCGTTCCCTAGCAGTTATTCTGCTTGTCATCTTTTGCAGGGACTCTTATTTTGAAGGCTGGGGCTAGGAACTGAGATAGCTGTGGCAGAGAGTCTGAGTCTGGACGACTCCTCGACTCCTCCTTAACTTAAAACCAAGGCCGATCCAGTGTCGGCAGTAAAGAGATACAGCATATATTAAACAATCCTAAACACAGTTTACCCATTTTTTTGAGTAGCTAAAGAATCAAACAGCAAATGAAATTTTAATATCATGAATGCAACATCTCGGATAATAGACATGAGATTATACCAACACTGACAGGTTGATTTATTATAAGAGGTTATCTAAAAGATCTGAATCTTTTACAACTATTGTAATGTTTTGGTGTCATTTTTTATGTATTTAATACAATTGCAGTCCTATGTAAAAGTTTGAATTTGATGATAATTATGCCAAGTAATATGAGGTAGTTTTGACAAACGATAACGGTTAACTGACGCTTCAACAACTGTCTCTCGAGCCAATTAGAGTCAAAGAGTCGACTCCAAGAATTTCGAGTCGAAGAGTCACTGGCCAAGAAGACTCTTTTTGAATCAACTCCTCAGCACTGCTCCTCAGCACTGGAACAGCCAGAGCCGTGAGCTCCGAGAACACCTGTTTTTTTTTTTCTTCTTTTCTGTATAGATTTGATTGATGCGGTCTTATCATATTTATATGTTCACATATCAATTAAATAAAAAATAATATTATTTTACAGCCATTTTCCCTTCTGTTTTCTGTTTACTTTGCCCTTTTGTTCCAATCCTGCGGTATATTTTGTAAACTTTAAAGAAGAATTCCACCCATTTTTCAAAAAATTCTGCATAATTAAAAAAAGACGACAACAACATCGTTCAGTCATTCGCGCTCCTTCCCAGAACTTGAAAGATCTTCACTGCCTGACGTGTTTTTTCTTCTCCAGACTGATCCGTTTCGCTCTCCCACGCCCTGCATGCAGGCCACCTTTCTGCCCTGAAAGCGTTTTAAAACGACCTATAACGCCAACACCTTCATCAGGCAGCACATTAATGCTACTTCATGTAATAACTTTCTGTGAGGGAGCTTCTAGAGGTGGATGTCTGGTTCCTAGCAGCACCACTGGGAACAATTCTGACTGTAAGTTTCTCTAGAACAGAGCTTTTCACACCAAACCACTCCGAACGACTTTGTTCACAGTTGAAACATTTAGTTAAGCAGAAATCTTTGAGAAATGGGAGAAATTCTCCTTTTTTCTCCTTTAAAATCGAAATCCAATATAAAAAAGGGGGAAAACCCTGAAGGTTATTGTTATCAGGAGCTTCCTAAAATAGTTTTACACTGAAAAATGTGTCAGAAACACTATCAGTGCTCAGCTCGCCCAGGGTTTAAGCTCTGACGCTGTACCGGCTGTAAACCTGCTGTTTAGAGTCTCTGCTGTGAACTGACAGCCAGTTTTTATGCATTTGTCTGCAAATGAATCCGTTCAGAAACCGTTGAAACAGCAGCAGCGCTGTGCTACAGCGTCCTCCTGCTGTTGTTTTAGCACGGAGCGCCACCTGCAGGCCGCCAGTCACAATGACCTGCGAGCTCTAACACTGCAGTAAAACCTCTATTAGTTTGGATAATTAATGAATCCACACAGAAATGAGATTCTACTGTCATGAGTAAAGCGTTTCAGATGATGGACATGATATTCTAACATCATAAGAAATGTTTTATTCTATTAATCATTAATCAATAATTATAATGATTAATAGCCATTCATAATGAAAAACCAATGTGAATCTTTTACCATTATTTTAACATTATGGTGTACGGTTTCTTCAAGTACTCAGTACAAATGCAGTTCTATCAAAAGTTTGTGCACCACTGGTCAAATTGCGTTTTGTCGATTTTCTAATTGAATATAAGTTGTTATGTCCTTCACAGAGGATCACATTTCAGGGCCAAATGAATGATTACTCGGTGAACTGAACACAGTTGGGGGAAAATAAAACACAGAATTTGGCCAAACATTATAGCAGTTTTAGCATTAATGCTTCTTTCTCTCCAATATGTCAGTCTCAGATATGTTACACTAAAATGTCACATTTAAGCAAGTTCTCTGTTGATGACGTGTCATTTTCACTACAACAAAACATGTTCTTTGACCAGGGTGTTCAAACCATTGTATAATAAACAAGAACCAAGTCAATAAGGCGCTGCAAGGTAAACCATCATTTAAATAGAAATGGAAATCTGAGCTGAAGGAAACAACTCTTCTTAAAAAAGACATGAATCACCATAGATCCAGGAATCAAAGCTTTCAGGGGTTGAATACATGGACATCCTATAATACACTCAATGTCTACCCCACAGGAAGAAAAGCTCATAAGGTTACTTTTAGATTGGCTAACAAAGTCATGAGAAACTCAGTTGACAGCTGATGCAGCTCAGATAAACATAAACACTGTCGCCTCATACATTACTGCACTGTTTGACAGATTGGGGAAAATTTGGTAAAACTACCCTGAGGTAACCTGAAAAACCACACACTTAAAAGAACGATTCTTTAAGGGATCTTTAGTAAAGGTCGCGGTTCTCTTTAGAACCATGAGTTCTATATAGAACCATTTCATGCCCAAATAGTTTCTTGCATGGTGAAATTGTTCCTCAGACTGATAGAGAGTGTGCTGTATATGGTTTGATACGGAAATATTTTGAAAATGGTTCTATGTAGCACCAAAAATGGGTTCTTGCACTGTTACAAGCCTGAAATTGTAACAATAGCAGAACCCTTTATAGGGTTATAGGGTTTATATAGAACCATGGACGACACATTCTCCATCAATCTGAAGATTGACAAAACCTTTTCAAACAAACTCCTAAAGTGGCAGAAGTGCTGCAATAGCATAATACTTCTCCTCGCCCACTTAAACCTGATTACACAGAGAACAAATGTTTATGAGGCTACCAGAGCTGCAGCGTAAGTAGACGGTGCTCTTGCCTTTAGAAGTGCTTTTAGCCAAACAACATTTCTGTTAAAGCAGTACGTGGACAGGCTTCAGTGCCACTGGTTGAGGAAACATGTCTGATGCTTATAGCTCTTTTACAGGTCAGTTAAAATGATTGATGATTGATAGGTTTGTGCACAGTAGAATCTCTATGGGGTTGTTTTAATGTTCTACAGACCATCTAGCAGACCGCCTTTTCATGTTTTGTTTCTTTTCCCTGTCTCTTACTGGCAAATTCGACTGATCTTTGAAAAAGGTTCTCCATACCTTAAGCGGCGGGTAAGATGTAAACATGGTCATTCAGAATTTTGTTGTGAAATGTGCTGTTCTAGAGAAACACACAGTCACAGTGGTGGGGCTAGGGACCAGGCATCTGAAGCATGTAGTGCCTGTTAAAGCTCCCTCACTGGAGGTTTTTACATGACAAACACATCTCCTGTTTAGATGCCTGAGACAGGTTGTTCAGGTTTTGGCCTGAATCGTATTTGTTTTTTAAAATTCATTCATTATGGAGGGGTACATGGAGGGCACTGTAAGGCAAAACAGCTATTAGTATTGTATGCGTGCGTATTTGTACCGGTCTTGTATCACCCCTTGTATCATCTGCCGGATCTTATTTATGATCGTCAGTGTGCTCTGTCAGACGGGCAGCTGCGCTGTTGTGCACACTGTGCTGTATTAATATTTTTTGTAATTGGTCGTTTTAAATTCGAGCTATTTAAATGTGACAATGTTTACTGTGTTATAAATACTTCAGTAAAGTAAATTAAAAACCTTGATCGACTACAGTAATAAAGACGTAAAGAAAACCGTGTAAATATTATTCATCCACTTGCATGCTACTCTCAAGTGACGTAACAGCGCTCCTCTTGTCCAATCGGAGGATCGGCCGCTGCGTGTTCGCTCCCTGATTGGCGCAACTGACGCCGAACGCAATGTTTTTACACGAGGGGTGTGGCTTTGCGCAGCAGGAAGGACCAATCCACGCGCACATGCAAATTTGGTTCAAAAATATTCGCGGGAATTCTGAGTTTCGCGCGAGCTCCTTTCGCGGGTAAAACTGCATCCCCCTCATTCATTGTCAGCTTCCTGGAGCCATTTTCCAGCGAGCGGCGCAGCACTTCGACTCCGTTTTTTAATCCAAACCATCTGCGCTTTCGTGGGACTAATATAAACTCAAACGTGGCCAAATCGATAGTTAAGAGTCTTATCTTTTATTTCAGACCGATATTGATGACATAAACGCGGCGTGTAGGTACAAAAAAGCCTTTAAATCAAAGAGGGACAAAAGGACGGCCCCCGTACTCGAGTCCACGACGATGAGAAGAGGGATCTCATCAGCCCCGGAGAAAGTCATAATCGCAGGGGTTGGTGGTTCTTCGCTGGACAAAAACGCTGTTTTGACGGCTTTGTCTGACCGCCTGACCTCTCATCTTCCCACTACAACTTATATCCAAATCATAACCCCGCCGCCGGGCATTTCTCAGACCTCCACCGTATGCCTGTCGGAGGCTCCGGCGGCCAGTTTGTACACAACCCCGCACGGGAACAACGGAGCCGGACCACGACCTGCCCTAGGACGCCCTCCGGTAAAAAATAACAGCAATAAAACAAAAACTCACTTTCTGAGCTCTGCCGCTTTTACAAACACCGAATGCTAAAGCTAAGTGTTTGCTAGCAGCGTAGCAGAGCGTTCGCTTGTTTCACGTTAGGTTTGCCTCCCTTAAACTCGACATCTTAAGTTAGCCTTACAGCGCTCCTTCAAACTTATTCAACTTCAATTTTCCAGCTAAGAAAGCTTGAAAATCTGCTTTTAAAGACGTTTCACTGTCGCACGTTGTGTTTTGCTGCCATTTAAGGGGTCATATGCAAATGGGGAGTGTGGCAGTTGCTTCATGGAGGTTTTTACTTTGGTCCTGGCTCTAAAACGAGTGTATGGCGTGTGTATGTGTGTTTTCATGGCTGTGAAGGAGCCCCAGGCCTCCGCTTCTTGTTATTCAGAGGGGGAAGGGTGCAGAGTTGGGAAAACGGATCTGCTTTTCTGTGGTGTTTTTCTTTGCTAGTGGAGCTAATCTCCTTAAAGGGCTTCCATCCCTTACCTCCCTCACTGCTGACCAGGCTTCACATTCTGGCCTGTTTTTGTGGCTGTGTTTGTTTTGAGCAGCAGAGTGGAGGTAAATGCGCACAAGTGAGGGAGTTTAGGGAATCCTTAATCTTATGTTCAAGAAATGCCACTTACTAGCAACGTTCAGCTTCTGAAAATAACAAAACCCTGTAATTTCAGAGGTATGAGAATCTTAAACTGTCCTAGAATAGCAGCTTTGTTTTCTTCAGTAACAGGAACTCCCAGAAAAGTAAAGGTAGCAATCAAAACTTTTTATGTAAAAGTGTCACTTCCAGAAAAACCCACACAGCTCCATTTAAAAATGCATCCTTTTGAATATTTTTGTGGAAGGTTGAGTCTAAAAATATGCTAAAGCCCCAGAACTGCCTCAACAGAACAAATGTACTCTTAAGGACCTAAATAGTAATGAAGTAAATTCCTCGCATTTGAGAAGTAAATGCTGCTTGAAAATACTCAGAAATGAATTGTAGCTGTACTGGAACGCACTCTTATATAAAAACGGACAAAAGCTCAGGCAGAATTCAGGCTTCAAAATGGCTGCTACTACTTCTCTAAGCTATACAACATACATTTGTCCATTTTTATAGATGACAGTATGCCCTACTGTGTCAAACCACACATGCAAGTCTATAAGATTGCTTAACATGTGGTTTGAGGCAGGTATGACACTTTAAACATGTAGTTAACAGATATAATTGGTGGAGTATACCCTTCCATGGCTTGCTAGCAAAATTAGCGTCCCAGCTCCAGTGCAAACTGAGTGTATTGAGTTTGGACGCGATGGCTGGCACGTGGTTTGAGAGAATACGGGTTTTGTATATTGTTGACTTTGGTGTAAACATATTTATAACAGTGATAAAGTTTAGAACCGTCTCTGCATAAATACAGATGACCTTTGGAAAGATCACCGGAAACCAGGGCCAGACTTGGGATAAAGATGCATTGATCATTGGATCTGCTTTTTCCCAATCCGTTTCCTGAGCACAGAATGTTTGTTTTTCCCTGCACCGGTCCTGCCAGCAAAGCTCATGAAAGGCTTAATGATTAATTGATCAGTTGAATCAAGTTTTTTGGAACAGGAATAAATGTTGGACTGCAAGGCCGGTGGTAAAATGGCAAAGTGTCTCTAGGCAGCAGCAACTTGCCGGTAGTATGTCTGCAGAAGTCGTGTCCGTAATAATGTAGTTAACTTCAATCCTGAATTCCCCTCTGCATCTTTTTTTTTTCTGTGCTTGTTGTCTAGTTCAGCTCATGAAAGGCTTGGTAATTAAGCTGGTTGCACACTTAATTGTATTGCTGAATGAAACTGACAGCATGATTGCGTGAAACTGATACCTACTGCATAATTATTAATCGAGAAGTTAAGTCGCTTCGTTGAGCTCCAGAGAAGTGCTTTGACCCTTGCATACAAATATTTCAGCCAACACTTGCGATGCATTCAGCTCTGCTATTAGGTGTTGACCTGAACAATGTTCTAAATCCTCATTTCACACCTGGTTCTTGTATATTCATAATTGCAACTAGATTAAGTGGATTGGAGAAACCGTAAGACTGTAGTATAGGTGGTCATCCCCTGTCTAGCCGCTGCTTCGTGTTTTTGGCACTGTATGCACTCTTATGTTTCCACAGGCAAAGAGACGCCTGGCCTTGGATGATGCTGACCACTTGTATACGACTGATGTAGCCAAAACATCCAAGACTCAAAATGGAGCACCTCTAGCTGTACTGAAGGCCAGCAAAAGTAAGAAATGGATTAAAATACCTAAGCATGGTTTGGTTATGAGGAGGATGCATTGGTTATGCAGTGACTGTTTTTATTTTTTGGTTTAATTCAGATACTGAGTTTAAAGTTTACTAACTGACATTGCCCCAAGCACATTATGACCAGTCTTTTTCCACTTTGTCCACGTAGCTCCGAAGTCTCCATCAGAGAAAACGCGCTATGATACTTCTCTGGGCCTCCTGACTAAGAAGTTTGTGCAGCTGTTAGGCCAGTCTTCTGATGGTGTGGTAGACCTGAACCAAGCAGCTGAAGTGCTCAATGTCCAGAAGAGGCGGCTCTATGATATTACCAATGTGCTGGAGGGAGTCCATCTAATCAAGAAGAAATCAAAGAACAACATACAATGGATGTATGTATTGATTTGGGTTTTTTTCTTTTCAGGGAAACATTGCAGAGGTTAAAATGGGTTTTACCACATTGTGTAAACATTCAAGTGGCACACATTTAGCTTAGCAGTGGTCATGACATAACATTGCATACTTGTGACCATAATGTGTCTGATAAAGCACTTTAAAAAAAAAAAAAAAAAGATAAGCACCTTGCACATGTACATTACTGTTCTGCACCCATGCACACAGGAAGTATGTCTGTGAGAGCTGTTTTCCTGCCTGTGGTAATCCTCTTTGACTGTATGCATGAAGTGAGCATACAGAGGCACTAGGGCTTGTTTGCTGTGGTGAGACAAAACTGCATAAGTAGAGAAATATTACAAATCCATAACTTGGTACCAAGTGGCAACCTTCAGAAATATTTTTCTTTTACTGGTTTTCTAGTTCAGGGTTTCTTAAAGGTATAGCAAAAACAAATTTACACAATATTCCTTTTACTTCATTTTTTGGTTTAGTGCTGAAGCTTAATGTTGTAAACACATCAGTAGTTACCCAGATGTCTTGCGTAAATCTCCAGAACTTCCCATCCTGCTCAAATGTCTTCTGGGTCTTCATTAAGGCACTAGTTTGTTGGTATTGTTTAGGACACAGTATGTCTTTCTGTGAACTACACAAACGAACAAAACTTGAGTGGCCACGCGCTGCGGGCACTACGTTTGTGCCGAAATCTGACTCGAAATTCAGACTCCCCTTCTTGTGGACATATGAGCTCTAGATTGCATTTAGATTTACGTCAGGTTATTTTTAATTTTCAGTTTGAAAATACAGGTGGTGTTATAAAAAGGTGGCTTTTTTTAAAAAGGTAAGACAAATGTAAAAATCTAGTGTCCCTAGGCACGTGTGATCTGTGCACTGACCTATTATAGCACCTAAAGTCCCCTGAAATCAGTGTGTGATTTTACTTAGCAGGTAGACGTTTGAGACGTGTTTGACACCAGGCATGACAAACTGGAGACCTTCCTGGCCAAAGTGCTGTGGAGATTAGTGTTTATCTAAAACTCTAAATTCAGTTTATGAAGACCTTGCTAATTTGCTGATGAACTGAATCCGTTGTGTTTAATGAGGCAGTAGCTACGTTTACATGCAGCCTGATAATCTGCTAATAATCCGACTAATAGCTCAATCGGAATAGAAAACGTCCATGTAAACGCCTCAATCGGAATACAATTTCTATCCAATTGAATGAGGTGGGTAAACCTCTAAATAATCCCTTAAATAGAAGAATAATATCCGCGTAAACGCCTGAATCCGAGTACACTTCTGCGCATGCGCGGCATAGCGAAAGGTTTATACCGTTCAACATGGCGGGAGCAGAAACTGGTCTGCAGAGGAGACGAGGTTTATACTCTGAGCTTTAAAAGAAGAGGTGGGACGGACGGCCAGCTTATGTGTCTCAGAGCACGACGTCTTCCTAAATAAGTGCATGTGAAGGACGTTTTTCTGAGCCTGACATCAAAAACACAAGCGAAGGTAAACGAAGATTTTTGTCAGATTGTTGAGTAGAGTGAGCAGATAAACCCCTCAGTCTAAATCTCTAATCCAATTGTATTCAGTTGGATTGGCAAAAATCTTTGCATGTAAACATAGCCAGTGTGCTGAAGCCTGACCTGTTTGAGCTACATCCATCCATCTTCATTTTTTAGGTCACAGCAACTGGTACTGTGACGTAAACCACATTGACAAGCCTGTGAGACTTTAGGAAGAATATCACCTGTGTTGGACACCAGAATTAAAGACCCCTAGTCTGGAGTGTTGGTATTACTGGTCTAGAGTCACAACTGATTCTGCAGGCAGAAGAATGTGTGCATACTCACCAGTATGAGAGCAAAACAATGTGAAAATAGCACAGTGCAACTACACTCATGGTAAAATAATGCTAATTGTGAAAATCAGCAGAAGTCAAATTCTTTGTATGCTGTCGGGCTACTAGGTAGCCTAACCTACATATTGTCCGGGCCTGTTGCTGCAGGTTGAACTATAGCTAATGTGATTATGAGCCTGGTTTGGTCGTACTATGTGTTATTTTGTATTTTCTAAAAAAATTTGCATGCCGCTCATGGCAAGTGGCAGAGAATAGACTTGAAGATTGCTATGTTTTAATTTAAACTTGAGTGTTGGAACGGGATGACAAAGACCCAAAAAATATTAATGGAACATGAGGGTCTTTACAAAGCATCATAAGCTTTTCCTAATAACAAGTTCAGTATCAGTGGTGTTTATTGTGTGTTTGAGCTTGATGTGTCTTCCAGTGCTTTTCGCAAAGCAAGATTTGAGTTAAGCCAGATAACTTGAGACTAAAATCGGGCCTGTCCATTAGAAGGATTTGAGGGAATTTTCTCTTTCAAGTGAGGATGAATGGGCTTCCGCCAGACACTGCGGGCAGGTGGACTGAAGTGTGTCAACCAGCACATAATGCAAGCGTCTTTTATAAGACACTACTTGTTACACATACAATGCAGCTGATGGCTTCCTTAGTATTTAGTAGAGGAGTGTATACTGATTTATCAGACTCGGTTGGTCCCTGATGTTTGGTGACAACCTCCAAAATTCTGTTATTGTGAGACCGTTGTTTAGAAATGTGGTACCATGCCACTGACCCTAACATGTGGACTCCTCTCTTTCAACAGATGGACGTGGGGCAACACTGACGTGTTGGTGAGTTACTCCTTGTATGCATGTGGTAACTGCTTGTCTCTGTGCTTCAGGGGCTGTAATTTGTCAGAGGTTGGTGGGGCTTTAACTCAGAAGCAGACTCTGAGCAGTGAGGTGGCTCAGCTGGTGCAGGAGGAGCGCCGACTGGACGAGTTGATCCAGAAATGTACCCAGGAGGTTAAGCAGATGACGGAGTCATCGAATGGTCAGAAATATCCTTTATTTCCTGGTTAGCAGCAGTGATGGTGCTGCATACTTGCTTGAGTCTGATTCGTGCTGTGGTTTGTATGACGCAAGTCGCTGGTTAATCAAGCTGCATATGACCTGGTTCTTTGCTGTTCAGGCCAAGAATGGGTGACTGCCACATCACCACATATGACTGCTTTATGTTGGACAAGAGTTTGTTTGGTTGATTGAGGGTTACAGGGCTGAAAGATCAATATCAATTACAATTTGAGAGCAAGTGTCAAGAGCTGTAAACTTTAGCACACAAATCTGTAGCTTATGAACTAGCAGGCCAAATCACTCAGCCGGAATGAGTAATCCATCCCTACTTTTAACATTTTTTCAACGAAAAGAAAACTTTGTAAATATTAAGCTAACTTGTTCAAGCTCCTTGTATACATGTAAAGAGAACGTGCTTCATTTGGACAGTTCATTGTGCTCACTCTTAGAGAATTACTGAGCACAGTGGGTTGGACCATCATATGTTCTGGTGAACTTTGGAATATTGAGTGTAATTCCTTAACCTCCCTCACATTCGCTTATGTGACGTATCAAGACTTGCGCAGAGACCGTAGCCTGAGAGATCAGACGGTCATTGTGGTCAGAGCACCTGCTGGGACCAAGCTGGAAGTCCCGGATCCACAAGAGGTCAGTCTCTGGCTTGTGCCTGCTTCACAACCACCTTATTTTCATAACAGGATTACCCTGTAGTAAAGCAAGCTATTGGAGGATTGTTTTGCTGTCTTACCTGTCCTCACATCCAAGGCCTTTTAATCTTTTTCATGGCCATAACTTCTTTTTGAACATTGGATATTTTTTCCTGAGAGTCACCATGCTACAGACCTAACTTAATATACCAACAATGTAACTGCCATGTCTTTAGCTTTTTTTGGAGTGTGGTAAAGCGGATAAACTTGTAGCTATTCGGTGTTCTGTTTGAAACCGCTAGTGCAGTTAGAACTAATGTGGTTAGGGTGCAGTGTTGGTTTTCTTGTTACCCTAGGAATGTTTCAAGGGCTGCCTAAATGTGCTAAATTGATCTTTTACAGGGTTTGCAAGTACATCTCACCAGTACAAAGGGCCCTATAGATGTCTTCCTGTGTCCAGATGAGAATACGCCTGACAGTCCGGTGAAAAATGAAGGCTTACGCTTGAACGGAAACTCCTCACCTTTCATGAAAGTGTTAGAAGGTAGGTTTACTGTGAAAGGCTGTTATTTGCCTAGTCTTGTTCTACCTATTGTGTAATCCCTTGATTCAGTGATTCTTGTATAGCGTCTTATCTTCATTTCTGCTTGCAGATGGGGGCTCTAGTCGGGCTGGTCCAGCAGTAACGGTCACCAGCTTGTCACCCATCACCTCTCCATACACCAGCCTTCTGCAGCAGACAGAAGACCAGATTCCCTACGCAGACGGCATTCCCTTCGTCAGCCTGGGCTCGCCCCCTCTCAGTGAGGACTACCTCATGAGCCTGGGTGAAGGAGAGGGCATCACTGACCTCTTTGATGACCTGGACAGGCTTCCAAACCTTGATGACCTCCTGTGCAACTGAAAGGGTCTCAAGGTGAGACTCCATCTTGGTTTGAGAGGACATTTCAGCCTTACTGAGATAACAATCCACTGTGCGATTGCATTGACAAGTGCAGCTTGCACGTGGCCTTTATTTGGAAGTGGCTTTTTTGGTTTTTCCTTAACTCTTCAGCAGTACACGAGCTGCTTTTGAAATGGGTATCAGAATTTACCCTCTTTCTCCTGTCTTCAGTGAAATAATTCTCTTTCTAGAGGCCTTTGATTCATCATTGACTATTGGGAATATGCTCTCTTGCTCACACCAGTGAGTGGGAGAAAGTGAGTTTCTGTGTAGAATTACACAGCATATCTACAGCTTATTCTGCTGCCTGTCACTTCTTTATGAATAAGATATACTAGCAGCACAAGGCCACACCATTATTCAGGAGACACTTGTATAGAAATGTCTTGTCTGCACTTGTTGCAGATTACAACTTCTTTTTGATCAGTGACCTATTTGAGTGAGATCCCCTCACAATATTGACTATTGAAGGCCGTTCATGTGCGGACACAGCTAAAGAGAGTAGAGTGGAGCTAATATCTTCTGTAGACCAAAGGTTTAATTGGCACCGCATTCATTTTCATAGAGAATCAACATGTTCTGACACTGGTAGCATATCTAACTGATGTGAATTGAAACGGGGGATGTTTGCGCCAGTGTCCAGCTCCGTTTAAACTTTGGAAGTGCACTTTAGATCTCTCTTCCCAGATGTATGCTCGTGTTGCCACCATCCAACTGAAAAGAAGAAAATCAGCTCTGCATTTGTGTGGGCAGCGACTTCTGTCCATTGTGGGACTGCCTGTTGGAAGGGAAATGACTTGCAGTTCTTGCGATGTTTTTATCAGCTTGTCATTGGAAATTTTCAGCTGCACTGTTGGTGTGTTAAGTGTAGAAAGTGTTTTCTAAGTGATGCTTGATCAATTTTAAATACAAGGCAGGTGTCCTTGACTAAAGCCATTGTTTAAAAGGTGTGGTACTGTTCTGTAGGCTTAACCAAATTTAAGTAGGTGGTCACGCAGTTTTGATCTTCAGTTGATCTGGAAATGAAGCTAACAATCACACAAACTCCACGTGGCTCTGTTGGAGGATCCAAGCTTTTAGATTGGATACGTCAAAGTCTTGATTCTACATTTTGTTTGCTAATAGATCATTGGAACAGTGAATGTACATCTGGCTGCTTTACAGCGAGCACTTGGGCTTACAGATGGTGGAAAATCTGCAGTACCTGGAGCTCAAGGCCTGTGACTTGATTACTTCTGTTTTGATGTGAGTCACGTTAATCAACTGCTCAAATAGCATAAATAATGTAAACTTCATGCATAAATGGCATGTACTTCATGTATCAAGGTTGCATATCATGCATCTAGGTTTTGCAGGCTTTACTGCTGCGTAAGAGAAGTTTGAAACATGCACTCTGGAAATTTACCATGTTCTTATTCAGTTCTAATATATAAAGCTTATGTAAAAACAATATAAATATTCCATGTTAATTATTTGTATTGGCTTTTTGTGAAGAGTGGTGATAGGCTAAATAATCCTGATTGGTTTGCCCCAGGACTATGTACTGCAGACTACCTCCAAATCTGTTACTAACAATATAAATATGTATTAAACTGTTCCTTTCTGTATCTGTTCTGTTGCTTCCAGTATCACAACTGCTTTTCAGTTTTCTCACCTTTCTTCTCTTCCCGCCTCCCCCCCCACCCCTCATTACTATTACTTTGAGCTGCTGATGTAATCCCACATCGAAGATTCCACCTTGGTTAGATACCTTATTTACTGCCATTTCTATAAACTGGTTTATCTGGAAAATTCAGATTTAATTTTACACACAACTTCAAATTTATATTTAAAAGTGAGTTTTTGCTATACAATCCATGGCAAAAATTATGGAGTCACCACTCTTGGAGGAAGATCTTTTCAATTGTTTAATTTAGTAGAAAAATGTAATCAGACATGCCACACAACCTTTTTTCAAAATTCCAACCTTCTGCCATTAAGAACACAAAGAAATATTGTTTTCAGTCACTTGTTTTTGGATCTGTTTTTAGATCAAGTAGAGGAAAAAATATAGAATCACAAAATTCTGAGGAAATTATGGAATCTCTCTAATTTGCAGTTCTAAAACAAAAAGCTGCATCAGATTAAATCTGCTAATTAGTCTAGTTTAAAAAAAAAAATGCTCACACCTTGGAGAGCTGTTGCACAAAGTGGATTGACATGAATCATGGCTCCAACACGAGAGATGTTGGTAGAAATAAAGGACAGAATTAAAAAACGTCTTTAAGAAGGCAAATCATCACGGAATGTTGCAAAAGATGTTGGTAGTTCCCTGTCAGCTGTGTCTAAAATCTGGACCAAGTACAAACCAGATGGGAAGGTTGTAAAAGGGAATCATACATGTAGACCAAGGAAAACATCAACGCGTCAAGATAAACTTAAAGCAATATTTCCTGAAAACAGAAAATGCACAGCAAAACAAACAAGTGGGCGGAAACAGGAGTCAAAGAAATGGGATTTACATACAGAAAAGCCAAACGAAAGCAGTCATTAACATGTAAACAGAAAAGAACAAGGTTACACTGGGCTAAAGTAGAGCAGTCATGGACTGTGGATGATGGGATGATCATCTTCAGTGATGAATCGCAGATCTGCATTGGGCAAGGTGATGATGCTGGAACTTTTGTTTGGTGCCGATCCAATGAAATTTATAGTGATGACTGCCTGAAGAAAACAAATTTCCATAGTGTTGATATGGAGCTGCATGTCAGGTAAAGGCACGGAGATGAGTCATCAATAAATGCCAAAGTCTACATTGAATTTTTGGACACTTCATATTCCATCAGCCGAAAGGATGTTTGGTGGTGATGACTTTCAAGATAATACATCTTGTTATAGAGCAAAGGACGTGAATGTCTTTCTTGAGGGAAAGTTATGTCAATGGCATGTCCTGCAAATACTCCAGATCTCAATCCAGTTGAAAATCTCTGGTGGGAATTGAAGAAAATGGTCAATGACGAGGCTCCAGCCTGCAAAGCTGATCTGGCAACAGCAATAACACAGTCAGAGACGGATTGATGAATACTGTGTCATTAGTTAAGTCCATGCCTCAGAGAATTCAAGCTGTTATAAAAGCCAGAGGTGCTGCAACAAAGTACAAATGGTGCAGTGTTTTTCTCATGGTACCATAATATTTTCCTCAGAATTTAGTGATTCCATATTTTTTCCTCTACATGATCTAAAAACACAATTGTGACTGACTACAACAATTATTAAATTTTTTGTTTTCTTAATGCCAGAAGGCTGGCATTTTGAGAAGTTTTGTGGCTTGTCTCTGTGATTAACCCTCTTCTTCAAAATTAAACAATTGAAGGATCTTCCAAGAGTGGTGATTCCATAATTTTTGCCATGGGTGGTTGTAGTGTGGACTAAATGTTCCCCTTTTGAGCCACGTGGTGGCATTAGATTCATTGCATTGTGCTGAAAACCATCAGTAACACCTTATTAGTCAACTGTGCCTTCAGCAGCTATACATTAGTCAGCATGCTTTTGGCATTTTTGATAGTCATGCGCCAAAAGATCTTAATGTTTTCGGCCACATTGTTTTTAAAAGAAAAGTAAGACATAAACGTTGTAACCTGGTGCATGTTGTTCTATAATGCTGATCCTGTTTTGTGTGGCTCCGATCTAAATTTTATTCAGTTCATTAATGACTGAAGCTAGATGTGATGCAACTAAATGCTGCAAGCTGTTGGTACACCTGCCATATTCTTGAGGCTTTTAGAGCTTCCCAGTTTGTTTGATATTGGTAAGCATTATATGTTGCTGTTATTTTGATGAGATCAGTGATTCAAGCTCCAGGTGGGTTGTATACTGTTATTCCCCCGGATAGCTGGAATATACCCGTGTCTTGATTTACTGTAAGTGACTAGCACTTGGCCATACATAATTGACAGTTATTGGTCAGTCTACTGCTTGTTTCTCTCCAGTGAGACCACCATGAAATATTTACACTAGTTACCGGTCACCACCCTGTTTGGCGTCTAATGTAAATTTCATGGTTTGCCGTGTAGCTCACTTACTGCAATACTTTCAGTTCTGTGAATACACAGTTTGGCTTTATGGTTGTTAGAATTAGGTTTATGAAGCTCATTGTAACTTTTGAAGTTAGTTTTTTTTTTTTTTTTTTTTTTTTTTTCTTTTCATCAGTTTAGTAAGGTGTCCTATGCATTGCCCTTTATTACAGAATCAATGTTCTCTATCAGATTGTGTAAACAATTTGCTAAGTACAACCTGAAGATGTATACCAGTCTCTACTGAGGGCCCATTGTAGAGAAAGCTGACCTTTTTATTCTTGAACTTTCCAAAAAAAGGTTTTCAGTTTGGGAAAGTGATTTAAATTGTGGATCCACCACAAGTGATGGAGCATTTCTCAGTATTTATTTAACATGAATGAATAACTATTTAATGTACTAACTTTGAATTTGAATTTCACTGTTTATTTCCCTCTCGTCTTTTTTTGCACATTGTATGCTTTTGTTCTTGTCAATTGAGACGCCCCCCCCCCCCCCCCCCCCCCGCCCCCCCCCCCCCCCCCCCCCCCCCCGGAAAAAAAAATGCAAATAAGTTTTGCTAAATGCTAAGGACAGCTCACTGTTCGTAATGTACTCTTTTTATATACGAGCATGGAAGTGACTGTGTGCTGTGGGTACTTGTAAAATTAGTTTTTAAATTTCTGCGTGTTTTGATAAGTAACTTAGCTTTCTATATGGAATGTCATTTGATATTAATTGTACATAAATGTCTTAACTGGGACCTCTGTTCAGAATTCAAGGAGTGGATGTTGTCCTCGTTCTGAAGATGATCAATCTCCAGAACCTCAATAAAAGCAATAATAAGCAAAACTTCAGTTTTGGCTTGACACATACTGGCATTATATATGCAGCCTTATTTGTCATTTTAATCATCTTGAATATAAAGTCACATTGGTAACGTAATTGGATTTTTCGCATGATTTTCTCTAGGAGTGCAATGAACACACTTCATATGTGTATTGCCCTTTTGTGCATCCCAATACATTAAAAACACAATATACATTATGAATTAGATACAATAGGATTTAGAAAATTAATATATTTACAAAATAGCATTGATTTTGTTTTTTTTTTTGGTGATGCTGATTTTCCCCCCCCCCTTCATGGGAAATCAGAACACTATAAATGCATCACTTTATAGAAGATAAGGGGTTGGAAATAGTTGTCTAACAAAATTAGGCCCCCAACTTTGTCAAATTAACTACTATGCTTTGATGTATGTTTTTTGTAGTTTCAAACACGATTCCTTGTTTGTTGAACTTCATTTAAAAGCTACATTTAATCATTTCTAAACTCTTCAAGGTTTCTGCCTACCTGCGTGTACATGGAGTTGTGAACGGTGGTGATGGGTGTTTTTTTGCTGGCTGACTGGTCAGGGTGATGAGGTGATGCTAAAACATTGATTAGTTTTTTCCCACCTCCTGGAAATGAAGCAACCCAACGTCAGTGTTTAGAGTTGGGCGGAAATCACTATGCTTTGATCAAAGATACAAAAACAGGAATTCTTGTCTTAACGTGTCTAAGGAAATATACTAACAAGGTTTAAAAAGGTCCTGTTTGGACAGGTCGCCAGTCCATCGCAGGACAGACACACCTAGGGGCAATTCAGCATGTCCAATTGGCCTGACTGCATGTCTTTGGGCTGTGGGAGGAAACCAGAGAACCCGGAGGAAACCCACGCAGACGACACCAGTCACCCGGGTGGTGAATCGAACCCAGGCCCTCCTCGCTGTGAGGCGACAGCACTACCCACCGTGCCGCCCTATTTGCTTTCGATACTGGATATAGTTGTAGTTGTGCCGTCCTCATCTTGGTGTTCTCAAACACTAATTTTATCCATACACTCCACTTTTAGTAGATGTGTCTAGTGGAACTAATTACCTATTGTGCCTTCACTAAAACAATGTTTTTTTTTTTTTGTTTTTTTTTTCCCCCAAATGCCAGCTTTTGATTTTTTTCTAAACTGTTCTCGATAAACATTCTTGCACTCCATAGAAAGTGTACGACGAGGGTGTCCACTCTTATCTGCCAAGGGCCTGAGTGGCTGCAAGTTTGAAGCTTGAAGAATGAGACTAAAGCAGTTTTTTTAACTGCATAATACTGGCTCGACTCACATCGCCTCGCTCTTGGTACCAGTTACTTTGCTGTAGTACCAAGTGTAATAGATTTAGTGCCCCCTCAATGTAAATGGTTGATCTAGCGTCACCAGATGAAACTGCCGTGATGTGAAGGAGACAAATTTTGGAAGAGGCTGATATCAGGAGACTGGAAAAAACAGGAGAGTTTGGGAAATGGAGTTAAGACGACGAGACAATTCTTTCACATGGAATATTAGGCCCACCTCTGATTTGGGGTTCTTCTGTTTGTTCCAGGACAGACATGCTTAATTTAAGGCACTTAAAGACACAAACATGAAATCATAGTCTTGACAGGTAAATGCTTCTGAATTCATTTTAGGTGCACTATAAGTCAAAGTAATAGGCAAAAAAATGTCTGTCAGTTACCCAAGATTATATTTTTCATCTATAGTAGAATGTTTTAACAATTGCTTAAGTGAACTTCATTGCAACATAAGTTGCTTGACTTCAGAGCAGAAAAGCATTTGTAGGCATAGAAGATACATTTGAACATTGCTTAGTTTATTTTTGGTTATTCCTATTTAAATGCATACTTAGTTCCCTTCACAATTATTGGCACCCCTTGGCAATTCTTAGAAAATGTAACTGAAGGATATATATATATATATATATATATATATATATATATATATATATATATATATATATATATATATATATATATATATATATATATATATATATACACACACACACACAGCTCAAAAAAATAAAGGTAACACTCAAATAACACATCCTAGATCTGAATGAATGAAATATTCTCATTGAATACAAAATCACACAAAAATCATCAATGGAAATCAAATTTATTAACCAATGGAGGCCTGGATTTGGAGTCACACACAAAATTCAAGTGGAAAAACACAGTACAGGCTGATCCAACTTTGATGTAATGTCCTTAAAACAAGTCAAAATGAGGCTCAGTATTGTGTGTGGCCTCCACGTGCCTGTATGACCTCCCTACAACGCCTGGGCATGCTCCTGATGAGGTGGCGGATGGTCTCCTGAGGGATTTCCTCCCAGCCCTGGACTAATGCATCCGCCAACTCCTGGACAGTCTGGTGCAATGTGGCGTTGGTGGATGGAGCGAGACATGATGTCCCAGATGTGCTCAATCGGATTCAGGTCTGGGGAACGGGCGGGCCAGTCCATAGCTTCAATGCCTTCATCTTGCAGGAACTGCTGACACACTCCAGCCACATGAGGTCTAGCATTGTGCTGCATTAAGAGGAATCGCTCTCCACGGCATCTCCAGACTCTGTCACGTCTGTCACATGTGCTCAGTGTGAACCTGCTTTCATCTGTGAAGAGCACAGGGCGCCAGTGGCGAATTTGCCAATCCTGGTGTTCTCTGGCAAATGCCAAGCGTCCTGCACGGTGTTGGGCTGTGAGCACAACATCCCATCTGTGGACGTCGGGCACTCATACCATCCTCATGGAGTCGGTTTCTAACCGTTTGTGCAGACACATGCACATTTGTGGCCTGCTGGAGGTCATTTTGCAGGGCTCTGGCAGTGCTCCTCCTGTTCCTCCTTGCACAAAGGCGGAGGTAGCGGTCCTGCTGCTGGGTTGTTGCCCTCCTACGGCCTCCTTCACGTCTCCTGGTGTATTTGCCTGTCTCCTGGTAGCACCTCCAGCCTCTGGACACTACGCTGACAGACACAGCAAAACTTTTTGCCACAGCTCACATTGATGTGCCATCCTGGATGAGCTGCACTACCTGAGCCACTTGTGTGAGTTGTAGAGAATCCCCATGGATCGCTGTTGGAAAGTTACTGAAAAAAGTCTTGGGGTCACCAAGTCTCAGAATCTACCTTCAGATGCCACCTCCATACCAACAGATTATGTGAAAGGAAAGCATGCCATGCCAGGAAAAAGCCTGTTTCATCTTCTAAACACAAACATAAGCACCTGGAGTTTGCTACATGCTACTGGGTTGGACTGGACTGACAAACTATGCTCTATGGTCAGATGAACCAAAAATGTAGCTTTATTGCAACAAACATGCAATGTGGATTACCAAGGATGACTGCTGCTACGTACAGTGGAAGGTTTCTGATGTTGAGGGGCTGTTTCTTCCAAAGGCACTGGGATGTGGATTGTGAACCATGAGTTTTTAGATTATCTGGATCAGGTGTATTAGATTTGGATTAGTAGTAGTAGTAGTAGTAGTAGTAGTAGTAGTAGTAGTAGTAACTGAGCTTCACTGTCTAATAAACGGTGGAATTAAGTTTTAAGTTGTAGAGGATGTTTGTAGAGGAAGTCCAGTAAGAAGAGCATTACAGTGATCAACTCTCCTTGTAACAAATGCAAGTTTCTCTGCATCGCTCTGATATAGAAAAGGCTAAAGCAATTTTCCTCAAATCATAATAAGCTACTTTTGTGACTGCTTTTACATGTGGGATAAAACAGAGCTCAGAGCCTAAGATTACACCCAGATTTGTTTTATGTTGGGTATATGAAGCTAAAGCTTTTTTTTATGTACCAAGAAAATCCGTATTTTGTTTTTTCCTGATTTAGTTGTAGAAAATTTTGTGACATCCACTGAGAAATATCAGACACACAAGCTAGTAAGACTGTCTTTTTCAGAAGGTATGGAAGTGTATAATTGTATGTCATCAGCATAGCTATGAAATATATGTTTCCTGATGACATCATTTGAGGTAACGTACAAAGAAAAAGGCCCTAGAACTGAACCATGTGGGTTTCCACAAGAAATGGGCATTTTAAAAGTTATAAAAACATCTGGAATAGTAGCTGTTCACAGAGAACAGTTTACAATAGTTAAGACATTTTTGAACACAATCCAAAACCTTCTTAAGTGAAGTAGGAAAAGGGTCAAGATCACATGTGGATGAACTTAATTTGTTTATAACAGTTGAAAGCTCCTGTAGGTGGCTTATCAGGAAGGTTATTGGAACTTGTTTCAGTTGGCTGAGATATGCTCTGTCCTATCAAAGCCAGGGCTGGTACATCCATGTAGGTGAACTAGGCAATCATCCAGAGAAGTACTACTGTCACCTACAATGATCACAGAGTACAGCATTTGACAAGCTCTCTGTGAGTGGCTAAGGAACCTGTCCGTTAATGCTCAGTCTGCCTCTTAACCCGCACTCACCCTTCACTGAAAACCTGTCATAAACGCCGGATGACCAATTGTGGCTTAGTAACCCGATTTAGGTTTGTGCACTCACTCACAACTATGCTGAAGCTTTGGGTCTGGGGGGAACTTATTATTCAAAAACCCAATATCTCAAGAGTTTGGAGAAATTTTACGAATTTCATAAACCAAAGACACAAGAGAAGAAGTGTAGAATTTGGATTAAACCTGAGAAAAAGAAAGAACATGGAGTGCAGCTGGTTTGTGGCAGGTTAGAAGGTTTGTGAATATCAAGTCCTTCTTCAATCCCTCTCTGGATTTAGTGTCTTAGGGTAGCAGAAACAAATAGGTGGAAATTAACATGGATGAAGCCATAAGTTGAAAAACATGCATATAACTGAGACTTGTACAGTGGTCAGAGATTAAATAAAACTTAAGTTCTGTTCCACCTTAAATGATATTAACAGTTCCATTCAGATGCCTGGATGGATATATGTAACTACAACTACTTAAATTGGAACTGAAATTTGAACAAGAAGTTAACATCAGCTCGAGAGACTAGTGAATCAAATTCAGTGCAAGTGGTTGAATTTGGCCATAATTTTATCCAAGCTGGTATTGGCTGACACAACAGGCAGCTCTACTACATTTGCTTCAGTCCTTCAGTTTGTGAGTCCTTCAGTATTTGAATGTAAAGGTCACTTAAAAGTATATTTATCCCATAAAGTAGGTTGTTTGTACCTGTTCAAAGCTGAAAACAATTGCAAAAAAAACTTGGTAGTTGTCAGTAATCACAGTGCTATTTTAATCCAAAGGATGAAATGAGCTTTGTGAAAATGTTAAAATAAATCCATTACCTCAGTGCATCGAATCCTTCCAGGTAAGACATAGAACATATACATGTTTCATTGTATCTATGAAGTTGGTCTAGGCACTTTGTGTGTGTGTAGAGTTTGGGGTGGGCTGGTCTGCATCATGTGACCCCTGGTCTGAAAAAGTCCCTGTTCAAAGCTCAGGCCCTGCTAAATCAAATCAAATCAAATCAAATTTATTTGTATAGCGCTTTTTACAAATCGGCTGTGGGTCAAATGTGATCTTAAAAGTATCCATTGTCTGTTTGCAAAGTAATAAGTAAAAACGTTCAAACGTCTCCTACAGCTATCAAAGTCATTGCTTAGCAACGGCATCTTAGCAGCGTGATACAGTGTTTGTGAAAAACCTGTGATGTTATGGTAAAATAACAGCACGGTTAGAACGCTTCTCCACCAATCAGCTTGAATGGCCGGAACTGACTGTTGTATTATGAGATATATATGAAACTAGCCTATTTTGCAAATGTTGTGTTATAAAATGTACCAGAGCATAAGTACCCTAACACTACAATATTATAGGCAGAGCATTAGCTTAGTGTTGTAGAAAATTTGCTGGGGGGGCGCAAAATATTTGTTTTGCCTGCAGCAGCATGATGGCATGTGCTGGCCCTGATCAAGGCTGTCTTCGCAAATCTAAGAAGATAAATCACCATTGGACACACTAGCAGAAAAGTTAGTCGGTCCGTCTGTTAGTTGGTATCTTTGCGTTTGTTAATTACACTTGACAGACAGTCAGTCACTCACATGGCGACCCATCCTGGGTGTATCCTGCGTTCTGCCCGAAGACTGCTGGGATAGGCTCCAGCACCCCCTGCGACCCTGACGGAGAAGCGGCTTAGAAAATGGATGGATGGATGGATTATAGATCTGATATTAGAGATCTGTTCTTTAAAAATATCATAATGTACCTGCTGTTTTTTTCCCTTTGTTCTCCATAAGCACTCAGACTTTCTCTGAAGCTGGTGTATTTCAGCATTCATTCAAGGATTTGTATGAGTAGGCAAATTTTAACATAACGAGTTAACAGAACACTTTTCCAAATAGATTTCTGGCACTTTCCTCCTTACTTCTATATTGACTTGAAATAATATACAGATATGAGCTGATATGAAAATATCAGAGATTTGGGACTTGTTTGTGTTTAAACCTTTTGTGATCACCAGATCCAGGATGTGACCTTGCTTGTGGGTAGGGCTGCACACGTGCTGCTTCAAATCAAATGCCTCTAGAAGTTTAATGTCTGATGGGTTATAAATATGTAACTTAAAGTCCTCAGAGAAAAACTTTCATCATAGCTTGTGGATTCAATTGATATTAATTTTGTCATTTCTGCCAAAAACTATTTTGCTTGGGAATATATTACAATTTAATATCACAGAAGTGTCACTAAAAAGGTTCAAGTCACTACTGTAAATACATGCCTTCTCCCCCTCGCCTGCTCTGTTTTACTGTATGCATAAGTCTATAGTTTTCTGAAGTTGCTGTGCCATTTTCATCTCCCCATATTTCTGATAGAAACATAAAATCAAGCTCTTTAATCAGAAGTGTTTTGTTATTTAGTGATCTTATATTGAGTAAAGCAACGTTTACTGGTCACTAAACTACATGTTTGGGGAGAACTAGCCTTTTGTAAGTGAACAGGAATTAAATTATTGGCATTGTGACCACACATGTCTTTCTTTGATTTTCTAATAGCCCAGGGTTTGATGACTTTAATGACAATAAATATTCTAAAATCTTTTTCTGTGTGTTTTAAGTGTCTTAGTATTGTCAGAATTGTTTTTACAATACTTAATGACCAGATCTGGCATCTTTCTCCCTTCATAGCTAATAGAAGCTTTAGCATTACAACAGCAAAGAATGAGGAATGGTAGAAGAATTTGTTGCCTAAATCATTGGTGCCCAGCCCTGGTCCTGGAGGATGCCCTGCCCTGCACATTTTTGTAGTTTCCTACCAAAACACACCCACTTCAACTTTGCAAGGGCTTGTTAATTAGCAGATTAGTTGGATCAGGTGTGTTAGGAACAGGGCAAATACTAGAATGTGCAGGGCAGGGGGTCCTCCCGCCAATTGCTTACCACCATTACATCCAGTCAGGCCAGGTGTAGTACTTTCTCTTTGTTCTTAGACAAGATGGTAGACCCATAGTGGCTTCAAGGTAATCCGTTCCTGCAGTAGAAGGCTGGTTTCTTCAAGAAAGTACTCAAGTAACGATGGAGTCTTTGATTATTTGAACACTGCTCAGAGTCAGTGTCTAGTTAGTGAAGGTGAAGTGGAGGAGTCTGGTGGAGGAGGTGGTGGAGACCTTCTCTTTCCCTGGCCATGCTCTGTTGTGGTGTGAAGGAATCCTGGTGTTAGCCATGGATGTAGCACTGGATTTGGAGGCGCTGATGATGCCATCTGACTTGGTAGTTCGGAAACTGCCATATACAAGGAGTCTAGTGTTCCAGGAGAGTTCCATTCTGTCACTCCAGCTGCTACAGTTCTCTGCTCAACATCCGACGTTCTGCGTTGGTCGCCATTTTCTCAGTGTCCACAGACAAAAGAAGAAAGAAAAGTTAAGGTCAGTTAAAGATTGGATAATCTAAGAAAACTGTTATAAGGAATGCAGTTATTAATGGATTAAGACAATGAAAGAAGATTTAAAATAAGATTAAAAAAAGGAAACACAAACGTGTGACCTGTTTAATTAGAAAAGGCATTGTCACTACACATACACAAAATGTAATTATAGTCCTGCCTTGAGTTCCTCGACTAAAAGCATCAAAAAGCCTCAAAGTAGGGCTACATATGAAAGTGACTCAGGTCAGATTTGAAAAGATCGGATTTGCGTGTCCACACAGCTCTGAAAACATCAGATCTGAGTCACATTAGGCGGCATGGTGGTGTGGTGGGTAGCACTGTCGCCTCACAGCAAGGGGGGGCCTGGGTTTGATTACCCGGCCTGGCGACCGGGGTCCTCTCTGTGTGGAGTTTGCATGTTCTCCCCGTGTCTGTGTGGGTTTCCTCCCACAGTCAAAGACATGCAGTTAGGCCAATTGGACATGTTACATTGCCCCTAGGTGTGAGTGTGAGTGTGTGTGTGATTGTGTATGTCTGTCTGCCCTGCGATGGACTGGCGACCTGTCCAGGGTTTATCCTGCCTTCTGCCCAAAGACCGCTGGGATAGGCTCAAGCACCCCTCCGCGACCCTGAGGGAGAGGCAGCTTAGAAACTGTGTGTGTGTGTCACATTAGGGCAAAAAATCGGATTCCACTTCAGCCTGGTAATGTGACTGTATCCCTATTTGAGGTATGGAGAGAATTACACTCTAATCATTTACAGTATTCATGCCACTCCAAAACCCTTCAATCCTAGAACAGACTAGAATACACTTGAGAATAAAACATTGCATAGGAATCACAGCCACTTTTATATCAATTATTAATGACTGCTGTTATAAAACAATAGTAATATTAGACCATGCTCCTGTTTTATTTGTATATACTGGCCATAAGTTAAGAGACCTCCAAGAGGCAATCCTCCAAGATGGATACAGCAGCCAAAGATGAACTACTAGATAAACATTTTATTTAACACATTACTCAGCAAACAGAAATGAATATTTTGAATATGAATATGGCCCAAACCTCTGCCAGTATTAGACTGGATGTTTTAAATGTAGTAAATCAAAAGGCTTTAAAAAATAATTCACTAAACTTTCTGAACAGAAACAATTCTGAACTTTTTGAAGTTCTCAGAAGACTTGGATTTGGTGAAGATGCTAAAATATTGACTATTAGCATCACTTCTAAGAGAATCAGCAGTTAGAAAAATGCACTAGACAAGGTTGTTCTTTATCACCTCTTTTATTTGTCATTATCCATAGCAGTATGATCTCCTAGCAATATGCTGGGCATTTTGTTGGGCAGATCAGACATCATCAAATATCCCTTTAAGCAGACAATGTCATACGATAACTGTCAGACTTGAATAATTCTATTCCATACAACTTCTAACTTCTTTCTCTTTAGGAAATTCTCAAGTTACAAAATAAATCAATCTAAATCTTCCATCCTACTATTAAATAGTGGTGACAAAGAAGACATATTACTGGCTGCATTAGACTTTAATATTACAGACACTTTCATTCACTTACAAATTAAAATTACAACAGACATTGATGATATCTCCAGAGTCAACTATTCTCTTTTAGATTTCCAAACCCACTGAAAGATGAACCTTACTCATCTCTCTAGTAGCCTGTATAAATAGAATTAAAATTCTATTGTATTAAAATTCTACTCTGTCTCCCCCTGCCTTTCGTTATAACGCTTAGAAAGCTTCTCACAAATTTTATCTGGAATAATATTCAAACTTGAGTCTGCTGGTCATTACTATATTTACCATACAACAGGGGTAGCCTCTAATTCCCCAATATGCAGTGATACTACTGGGCAGCACTGTTACAAACAATTATGTATTAGTTCTCTCCTGAATTTATTCCCACACTTTAGAAGTTTCATCTTGTTCTATGAAGGCACAAAGCTTTTCGAACCCACAATTCTCCCGCTAGAGGAAATAATATCAAAAACTCCACAGCAACAGGACAAAAATCTTCATTATATTTTATTTTTATTTCTGGTTATAGAGAATCTTCAGAATTCTCTTTTCAAGACTTTAGTCTTAAAGAAAAAGATCTACAATTACATTACATTATATTTTATGATACAACTGGGTGATGAGGACATACATCACTTTGGTACCACTGAATGAATTCAGAGGAAATATTCCTAACATATGCATTTGGTCACAATTCCCCTGGCACACTGGCTTCCGAGCTCCCTGAACTTCTTGAATGGCCACCGCAGAGCCACCTAGTTACCAGGAGGGCACCAACAGGATGCTTCTGTGCTCTGCAGTGCTGCCTGGTGCTCCAGAGGGCAGTAAATTAGTGCCTTGCTGGCTGCCCAGGACATGGCCGCTGGCCTTGCTAGTATCCCAGTAGTCCAGGACATGGCAGCTGGCCATGCAGTCTCTTGACCAGCTGGCAGCCCAGTATTCTGGCCAGCTAATGTGCAGATTCCTACCCGGCCTGCTGGCCAGAGTCATTACCAGCCAGCCCCCAGTCTCCTGCCAGGTCTGAGTCCCAGATCTCTGTTCAGTCACTCTTTCAGGTTCCCTTTCACTCTTCTTCTTAGTCCGGTCTTTGACATCTGTCACACCTTGGTTTCACACCTGGTGGGTAACTGGCTACAGGTCAGTCACATATTTTGGTATATAAAGAGTATCTCAGAGAGACGGAGTCTTTCAGAAGTGAAAGCAGGGTGAAAGAATGCATGGACAAATAGTGCAACAATTAAAAAATAATGTCCCACAATATAAAACAGCAAAGAACTCAGGGATTTCATCATCTATGGTACATAATATCATTAAAAGATTCAGAGGACATTTTAAATGGTTCCAATTGGTTTGTACTGTAATTGACAACAGGCATCGCTTTTCTATCACAACATGATGGTTTTTTTTTTTCATGGGTGATTTTCCGGGGTTGATCTGAAATGATGAGAAGAAATGAGTGACTTTTCAGCCTCTGAAGTGATATCAAACAAATTTGACTATCATGTTTGATATTTATGACTCAAAACTTTCACGATTCCTCCAGTATGAGATGGGCACCAATGTAGCTGAACGAGTGACACCTGATATTTGTTTGTTTCTCCTCTCATTCATCATTTGCTCCAGCTGTGTCATGTTTCTTGTTGGTACATATACTTCTGTGTTTCAGTCTTGTCCTTGTCGTGCATTGTTTGTTTATTGTCGCTCCATCTTTCATGGTCCAGTTATTTTCCCTCCATCACAGTCAAATCTTGCATCTACCCTGCGTTTGGTACTAGCTTACTGGTTTGTTTTTGTTGTCAATGAAACCCAGTTTGCACATCCAGCCTCATTACTGATATAACAGAATACTGCATTGCATGTGGCTTAAAATTTACACCAAGACAGTAAAGTCTTTTAGATAAACAAACACTAATTGTCTGAAATCTCAGTCAGTGTTACCTCAGCCTAATTTCTTCACCTGTTTCAACTTGAAAACAGCCAGTGTGTTAGACGTTGACCGATACCAAACGTGATAAATTCATACAGTTAAACATTAAATTTTATTAAATCTATGTCAAAGGAGTGTAAAAATTAACTTGAACTTGGTTTATTGGTGCTCTCATTAGAAGCTGATGAGAAGATATGGCAAACAGGTCTAATATTTAACCATCTAGGCAAAGGTTGTATGCAAACATTTGAACACCAACAGCCAAATTGCATGTTTTGTTGATTTTCTAAGTGATTTTCTCAGTTAACATTCTTTACAGACAATACAAATATTGCATTTTTTCTGCTAATTAGTGCACGATTTCTATTTCCTTTCCAAATTTAACATATTGGAATAAATAAAACATAAAATGTACAATAATGTTTGCACAGATCATATTATATGTTTTATTATTTTCCCCAAATATGACACTCAGCAAATAAATAGCAGCTATGTATTAAGATGTGCAGGAATGTGTTCTGTGTAGAAGATGCGTAACTTAGTTTGACCAGTGACGCCCAAACTTTTCCATATGACTGTATTTTTTAGGTAATAAAAATGTATTTAGTTCTCAGCCAGCAGACTTGCTTGGCCCCATAATGAGTAAAACCAAGCTAAAATCTTACTCATCACTCAGTCGCAAGCCTAAAAGCAAAACTCTTTTCTAACAAACATTAGTAGCTTCTGACATAGTATGGCATTCATTTTTTCTCTGTCTTTATGGCTGTTGCTGACTGAAGGTATCCGAAGTTTATCTGCAGTTTGTCACTTTTAGCTTTCAGCTTTAAGCTCTATTAGTTTTAAACCGGAGCTCAGTGCACTAGACTGTACAGTCATTTTATGAATCCCTCCATCCATGACTCTCAGGACTCATTCTTCACCTGTTTAATGTATTACGTGACTAGATCTAGTTAGTATATAAGCCCAAGCTCTAGGCTAGGTTAGTTGAGAGGTACTGCTGCTTTCATAGAGCCGCTGAGCGTTCTTGTCTTTGATTCTTTGTGCATCTGACCCACTGTTTGTATTTTCAAACTTTCCCTTTTGTCCCCTTTTTGGGTTCCGATTGCCTGGATTATATTTGTTATAAACAAATATATTTGGTTATATTTGTTTATTGTTGACTCATTTAGGATCTGACCTTTGGCTGTTTTTCCACCTTGATTGTGGATTTTGGACAAATTAGTACAGCCTCTTTTTCACATTTTAACCGCACACATACAAGTCTGACAGGTGACACCAAGGTAATAATCTAATGGTAAAGAAAATAAAAATAAGATAGACACATTGTATGAGGACATCATTTAGTCAGAAAATTCACGTTTTGTTTAAGGAAATAACATGGGACTCCTGTTCCATTTTGTTTTTCTTATAAGGGATCTCTTTCCTCTTATGGGAGGTCCAGGACACTCTTCACCACCCCACCAATTTGAGCACCAAATCTAGTTGGCTGCAATTAAATGTTTTTCTCAGCATTGCGTTCCACCAGTTTCAGATACAATGTGCAAGAAATATGCCAGAAAAATACATAAAATCCATACAAAATTAGGTTTGGTGTAAAAAGGCATTTACATGTACAAGTATGCCATCTCAATGATATATTATGAGCTATGTAAGCCCCCTCTTTCTCTGCAGTTAGTAAAAAATGGTTATCATTTATTCCAAACTATATATTTCTCTTTTTATTCCTCCTGTTTGTGGTAAATAATATGTGGTAGTCTTTTCAGCAGGGTCAGTCATTTATTCATTTTGGTCATCTGAATGTCGTGTTTTAAATGAGTGAAGTATTAACAGTCAGTCAAAACATAAGTCAGCAGGTTCAGTTTCAGTTCAGTTTTTTTTCCTTCATTTCTTCCAGTCTCTGAACTCCAGTTTCCAGTTTCCTTCACTTTCTCAATCAGGAAGTCCAGATTCTGAAGGACAGACATGGAGTCAGACTTTAAAGCAATCTCCTTCAGAGTGACACTGATGACACTCTTCTAACACCCTGGTTTTCTCGTTTTCCTTTTTATTTATTTCATTCTCCAGTCTGCTCATCAAACTCATTTTCTCTCCACTCTTCCTCATACATCTGCTTCAGATGTTCAACCGTCTTCTTCACCTTCCTTGTCTTTAACTCATAGATTTTCCCCTCTTTAACATGCTGAGTGTGGTCACACCTTCCAGCACAAACTGTGCACTTTCCCTTTGACATGATGCTGCACTGTGAGAGATCTCTGACCCACCAGCATCCAGGAAAATGACAGTTCTGCTCACACAAACTGCAGCAAGTCACCTCTTCGAAGTTCCGCTACCACTTAGATTCTACTGGAACCTTTTCTTTGTAGGACTCTTCAACTTCACATTCAAAGTTAATCATGTTCTTGTTTTCTTTCTCGTGTTGCTCCAGCACTGTTTTTGTCTGTTCAAGCTCATTTCTTCTGAGTTCTGTCTGTTTGATTAGATCCTTTAAATTGTCGATGGCTGCTTTCTCTTGTTTGCAGAGTGTCAGTCAGACTCAAGCTTTGAGTTTTACTGTCATTCAGAAAAGTGAAAAACTTCATGTTAAAAAACTTCATTTTTATCCCATGCCATTTTCTTATATTCTTCATCTTCATCATCATTTCCCTCAAGAAGGTCTTCACAGTGTGAGCTGTCAAACCAGAAACACACAGACTCCCCAGCATCAGTTTTAGCAACTCTGACTTTGGATGATCTGACAGCTCTAAGGGCAGTTGTTGGTTTTTTGGGGGCTCGTGTGATGAGCAGAACAATGTTTCCTTCTACATCTTTACCAAATAGAGAATTGAATCAAACGCATACAGCTGTCTGTCTGTGAGTCGAGCAGTTGCTGACGACACCACAAGACACACTAGATCAATTTCATCAACTCCATTTTTGGATCTGAGTAACTCATGAAGTGTTTCAGTAACATGTAAATCCTCCTCTATACCTCCTATGCCTCTGTATCCAGGTGTGTCAATGACAGTGAGAGAGAACGGACTCTCCTCAACAAACACATCATACACAGTCACTGCTTTGGTCTGAGAACCAGTTTGTTTTTCTTTCTTCTCTATGATCTCACACCAGATTCTGTTTTCCCATTTAACTCCCAGCATGTAGTTGATGATGACGTTGATGAGAGTCGACTTCCCTGTTCCAGGTTCTCCAACCAGTAATATGGTTTTATGAGGTTTGATCTTGTCTTCTTCTCCAAATCTCTCTCCTCAGTCTTTCTTCACTGATTAGATTATTTGTGTTGAGAATGTATCTTATGAAGGATTTTTTTTTATTTTTATTGATTTATATGTTCTTCTAATTTCATTTACTTGTTTTCCCATTGAGCCGTTTAAGTCCTCATACCTACAGGAAAATCAGAAAGCCATGTATAGTACACCACGATAAATTCCTTCACATTTGTTTCTTATCTATTGCTGCTATAATTGTATTAATATTTCTGTCATTGGGATTTTTATGTAAAAGCCAAACAACTGCAAAGTTTTGAGCTTGAAAATAATATCCAAAGATTGTTATTGTTTTGACGTTTAGATTAGTGCCTTAACCAATACTTAATGATTTAAACAATGATTTTTTCACTGTTCAAATGGATAATTTGGGCCTCATACCTGCCCAATCCCAAAACATAAAGATGCCAAAACGGGTCTTGTGAAGCAGTGCCGCAAAAGAGCCAGTTTAAGTTCCTATACGTATAAGTATAGTATACGTATAAGTATTTCATTTTTTTGGCACATTTATTCCACCCCACAATAGTGTGTCCATTTATTTGGCACTTTAAGTGTACCAGTTAGTGCTTATTTACTTTTCCATCTCTTCTGATTTTGGATCAGGTTGATATGGTGTGGTTGGTTCTATCAGATAGCAAGGAAGTCTTACCCATGAGAGGAACACTGATCTGCCATGATCATGGGTTGGAGAAGCAACTCAACAGGTTTGTTTCTAAAGTGTTAATGTGAAAAACATGACAAATGAAATGTATATGACCCCTCACAGGAAGATAAACAGCACCAATATTACCAACCCAAATAAATTACATATCATAAAGTATGATGACATTTTATTTGAGGTAGTCATTACAATGTCCTGCAATACTTTATTATGCAACAATCTTGTACGCAGCCCTTACCTGAACACAATGTAGCATGCATATAGAATGTCTCTACAGCATTAGCTTTTTCACTCTTATCATTCCCTCAATAGTACATCCCTAATTAGCTCTAAATAAAAATCATTCTCTATTTTTACTTGGGCTCTTTTTCTCCTTAACATTTTCTACGAGTGTTATTTCTGATGTGTAAACCTTATTTGGCCTGGAGTCTGCATTTACTCCAGTGTCACCACTTTCTACTAAAGCAGTTCAGTCTGTCTGGCTTATAGTCCATACCTAACTTGTTGGATTGAGTCTTGTCTTTGCAAAACACTGGCCTGAGGTCCTTATATTAATAAATGTGTAATAGATTATGGTGCATAATGGACAAGTGATAGTGCTCTCAGAACATAGTTAATTCAACCCAGTTATTGCTTAATAAAGTAGTGATGTATAGTTATTCATAATACATAAAACATTATAAGTCTTAAGGAGTAGTTTGCAAGTGCATTATAATGGATAATTAAACTAACATGCTACCATAATTAACCTATTTTACTATGAGTTAGCTACACACATATATACTGGGTGACTAGAACGGAGGGCAACTACACGCCACTTCTACTTTTTAGCAAGATGGACTCTCAGTATACAGCGAACAAACTTTTAGTAATACCAAAAGATAAAGGGCCACCATTTTGTTTCTTATAAATAAATAATTGAATGAATAAATAAGTGTGCACTTAAAATAGTAGCCCCAAGGCTGAAATATATTAAAAATGGATGACGTGTAATCAATAAACAATTCGATATAAAGTTAAGTGATACTTCTTTATTCCCACAAACGAATCCCACCTCCGCAATTAACCCATCCTTGAAGTGAAACACCACATACACACACTAGGGGGCAGTGAGTGCACTTGCCCGGAGCGGTGGGCAGCCCAATCTGCAGTGCCCGGGGAGCAATTGGGGGTTAGGTGTCTTGCTCAAGGACACCTCAGTCATGGACTGTTCCGGTCACAGGGCCAGTTCCCTAACCTCCAGCCCACGACTGCCACTCGTTGCCCTGCTTTGGACGACAAAATCAATTCTTCTTCTTCTTCTTCTTCTTTCAGCTGCTCCCTTTCACACCAACCATCTCCATGTCCACCTTCACTACATCCATAAACCTCCTCTGAGGTCTACCTCTTCTCCTTCTACCCGGCAGCTCCATCTCCAACATTCTTTGCCCAATATCTCCACTATTCCTCCTCAACACATGTCCAAACCATCTCAACCTGGCCTCTCTGGCTTTATCTCCAAACTGCTCCACCTTCACTGTCCCTCTGATCTGCTCATTTCTAATCTTGTCCATCCTTGTCACTCCCAATGAAAATTTCAGCATCTTCATCTCCGCCACCTCCAGCTCAGCCTCCTGTCTTTTAGACAGAGCCACAGTCTCCAAACCATACATCATAGCAGGACGCACTACTGTCTTGTAAACCTTCCCTTTCACTCTTGCTGCTATCCTTCTGTCACACATCAGCCCTGACACCCATCTCCACCCACTCCATCCTGCCTGCACCCTCTTCCTCACCTCTTTTCTACACTGTCCATTGCTCTGGATGGTTGACGCAAGATATTTGAAGTCATCCACCTTTACGACCTCTACTCCTTGCATCTTCTACACCTTGGACCACAAAATCAATAACACTGCATATCTATAGCATGATGGACAATAATGTGAATAAAAATTAATTTGAAATCTAATTCAAACACATAATCTAGTTACCTGGTACAGCTCAGAAAGAAATAGTACTGGAGCGCAGTAACATCTTGGTGTGTTTGATTAAATCGTGAAGGACACAGAAGATACAGAGCGAATCTGTTCCTGAACAATCTGCTCAGCGGTGTAAACAGTTCACAGTCTCTGTTTAACACGAACAACGGACGGTTCAGCTCCAGGCAGTCTTGGGCTGTTTGTCCGTTTTTCAGTACTTTGGATTTTACCTTCATACCACATTAAAAAGTAGCAATTCCAAGCAAAACTGGAATATTCAACCTGTAGATCAGAGTCAGCAGATTCAGGCATCACTTTCCGTTTCTTTATATGACAAAAATGAAGAATATGTTAAAATAAATGCAACGCCAATCCTACATTGTTTTACATACTTATACGCACATTTGATATGATTTTTATATCAAATATGTATGATCCCCTTTTTACTTGGTCTGTTAACGTCAAACAAAAATAGTTTAGCGTTTCAAACCAGCACTTTCGAAACCAAAAGCTCAACGTGACTTTGTTTTTATGTGGTGACGTCATGAAGCAGCCGTGTGTTTGATCATGCCGGTGTTGTTCACCCCTCTCGGGTCTTTTGCTCGAGCTAAGGTAATCCGCTTTTACTTTACACATATCGATTTGAAGAACTTACAAAACGTCACTCAGTTTGTTCAGCAACGCAATAAATCACTGTTTTACAAAATAGAAACACCCCAGATGTTCCTCCAAATTACAGTAACTCCTAAATAGTAGTACAGCAGTGTAATGTAGCCCGCATACACCACTGCTTACTTATTCTACAACATAACAGTCTGCACGGATCTTGTATGCAGCAAAACCTGTAAGCTGCTATTTGTCAACAAAATATACAAATGAATTTCACCTACTTATCGTGTTTCTCACCAGTCTGGATCAGGTTCTTTACATTGACTCTGTTCAGTTTTGTTTCTAAGCCTATCTAAGTCTACATTGTAATAGTTTTGTTTTGTAATGATGGATCAGTAATTATATGTGTAGATTGTCTCATTTGCATACAATATGAAAAGGCTCTAACTGCCTCGATGAAGTCTGTGTTAGATGGGGAAGACACCAGCGAGGGCTCACACCCCACCACTTTCTCTCTCTGTGTATCTGCCATTCTCTCTCTCTCGAACCTTTTAGCTGGCTAATGTTATTTAAGCTTTGCCTTTGTTAAGCCTTTGTGCTTGTGGTAAACTGAACACAATCTGTTGAGATTATTTTTCTCTATTTTTTAATTTTCTGTGTTGCTTGTTTATTATCCTGAAAAAATGATTATTAAATTTCATAATCTGTTCTACTTTTGAAGTTCAAGATGTGGTTTAGTTTTTGGGACATATAGCATCACATAAATTATGAATTTATATATTTTTCATACATTTGTAAATTTATATCAACTGTGCAGTGGTAAACAATGTATTACAACAAAGATTTCATAGCTGTGTCAACAAAGTTGAAGTTACAGGGGTGCTGTTTGTGGCACACCAACTTTCATGAGATGCACCCTTTCTTATATTTGGCCATTAATGTGAAATGACTAAGTATTCTTACATTTAATGGCCAAATATTTTGAAATGGTGCACCTTGTGAAAAGTGATGTGCCACAAACAGCATCCCCCAGTAACTTTACCTTTCCATCGTTTATGTTATATTAACAGTGCCACTGTTAATAAGAATAAAAATAGTAGACTTCGAGAATAAAGTCATAATATTTCAAGAGAAAAGCTGTAGAATAACGACATTAAAGTGACATTGTCCTCAAGGACAACTTTGTCCTCAAAATGTTACGACTTTATTCTCGAAGTCTGCTATTTTTATTTTATGAACAGTGGCCCTAAAATGCCATCATAGAACCATATGTTTGCACTGAGTCAGTATGTCCAACAGGTCAAAACAAGCTCATAACAAAGTGCACACTGTGTCCTGATTGGTGTGACTTTCACTATTCTTTCGCTTTTTATACACACATAAGCCAAAAGGAACACCAGATTTTGCATAATGTCCATCCATCCATCCATCCATCCATCCATCCATCCATCCATTTTCCAAGCCACTTCTCCATCAGGGTCGCGGGTTTGCATAATGTAGTGGAGTAAAAAGTAAGTTACATTTACTTTTACTGTCCACCACTGTTCACTACAAAACAGAAAAGTAAACCAGGCCATAACATATCAGCTATCAAGTGCTATGTTCTGTCTGCTGTACACTGTCAAACACTATATATCAAAATTACACTAAAATGCTTTGGGTCTTCAGTCAGTGAAGGAACTTGCTATGTTTTTAGAAACATGTTCACTTTGCAATGAGTCCACAGTTTTGAAGTTGTAATGGAGTTTGGTCAGTCTTACAAATATCATGTAGTAATGTAGCCTGAGATGTTTCTTCTCATTATTATTGTTGGATATTTAATGTAGGCAGAGGTGTAGAAAGTACAGAGAAACGGTTCTTAAGTATGGTGGCCTTGAATGGCCAGAAAAGGAAATACAAAAACATTTTTGAATAAAAGCATAAATAAAATATGCTGTCTTCAAAAAGATGGAAGGATTTTTGTGACATTAATATGTAAATAAATAAGCAAGGAAATGAATTATTAAAGAAAGTGCTAATTAATGAAATGCTTGATTAAATAATTTAATTAAAAAAACTTTAAATATTTCAAATCATTCAAATGAATTATTTAACTTATGTATTTATTTATGTAATGCACACTTAATATACACTCTGACATAATTAAATCTGTCAACATTGTTCATCAAAGTCTGTAGGTGAGCCTAACTCTGATTTGTTCGAGTTACTTGGCTAGATTGCACAATAAGTCAGGTTAGATCATCATGCCCCCACCAGGGCAGCACCCTACACTATACCAATAAGGGTCCTTGGGCAAGACTCCTAACACCACCTTAGCCTACCTGTGTATAATGATCAAATTGTAAGTCGCTCTGGATAAGAGCATCAGCCAAATGCCGTAAATGTAAATGTAATGCTAACTCTGTCGTCAGTCCTCTCTCACAGGGGTCTCACCTTTGCTGTTGCAGCAGGTGATGTGTCTAAAAGCTGTTAAGGGAAGCTGCGAATTTGATTGAAGATGCACTGGGGAACAGCCAGTGGTGGACAGTAACTAAGTAAGTGTAATTTGTTGCTGTACTTAAGTTTTTTGTGTATCTGTACTTTACTGAAGTTTTTCCATTTTGGGCGACTTTTTACTTTCACTCCACTACATTTCAAAGTCAAATATCTTACTTTTAACTTTTTACATTAGGTGAAATCTGTTGTTCCTTTTGGTTTATGTGTGTATAAAAACATGTCAGAGCGAAAGAAGCACAAAGCAAGAACACCAATCAGGGCACAGCGGTCACTTTGTTTTGAGCTGTTGGTCATACCGACCCAGTGCAGCACACGGTTCTACGTCAGTGCAGCAGCGTAAAATGTTGGGAGTGTCTAGCCAACATAAATGATGAACTGACCAACTTTGTGTAAATAAACCACAATAGAGAAATATGTACACATATGCAGTCGTGGCTTTTTGTTTATGAACAGAGACCAATACAGTAAAGGAAACATCTATGAACCTGTGATGAAATTATTTGATATCAGTGCAAGACTAATTAATGACATTCTATTAAATTATTTACCAAGAATGACACTGGAATATTTTCACCTAAAATGAGTTAATGAAGCAAAAATGATAACAGGACATTAGATTCATAATTAATCTTTTAGTACTTTTACTTTGGATACGGCAAATACTTTTACTCATGTGGAGGTCTAAAGGGAGACTTCTACTTGGAGTAATATTTAACCTTGGGTATCTCTACTTTAACTCAAGTACATGGTTTGTGTACTTCATCCAGCACTGGGAACAGCCCTGCTGCTCCCAACACTCAGGTACAGCTGTCATCTTCCACTCTGTCATCTAACAGACAACCTGTTCAACCTTCCCAAGGTTTAGTTAGATAATACAAGTGGTCCCAACATTTGCCAGCTTAAAAATAAGCTACTGTCCACATCAGCATTTCATATAGTCAGTGGTCCAGCTATCTTGTCAACCCTGTGGTTAGAGGTGTTTTAGCTACGTGTGTCTAACAGTGGGATGTTGAACCCAACTAGGGCTGCACTAGCTGGTTATGAGCCAAGTTTGTCACACCACAGAAAAATGTGAATGATTAAATTCAAATGATTAAAAACATTGCCAAGTATAAAAAATTAGGTTTCAAAATCATGAAAAAGAAGTATCCTCTATTCTCAGAACACCGTGGGTGTGTGAAACCACTCCCAGTTGTAGGAAAGGCACAACCTCTCTTTTTCGTTTTTCCCCAGAATGTAACTGCTGCACCATTTATAAGCTCAAAAAGCTTATATATGCATAAAAAACCAGAACAACTGAATTAAATGCAGCAAATGTACAAGAATGTATATCTGACAGGATTCTATATCTGACAGCACTGAAGTTGCAAAATAGAATATTTAGTGTACGTATTCGACATCCAGTGACACAGATGGACAGACGCAGAGTCCTGTGAGTCCAGGGTGACCTGAGATTCATATCATTGAGATTGTACTGGTAGGTATTCAGGTGTGTGGTTTTGGCACCGCTGCTGTGTTTACACAGCCACTAGGGGGCAGCAGATATATAAGAACTGATTCTCCAAGTTGTCCATAAGCGTAATTTCTGAGATGGAGTTACAACCAGAGCTGGTTTATGAGGAGCCTGGTCACTTCCTGTTCCTCCTCTTGTATCAAAAACATGATGCAAAATGTCAGGATGCACCTGCGAGCAAGTCCTAAATGAATGTGGTGAATGGAGCTAAATGGCCAAAAATGAAAAGTTAAAACAGTTTCTAATCACTTGGCCAGGACCTTCCTTCAATTTTAGAAAGCAGAATGATGTTTTTCACTAAAAAAACAAAGACAATTTACCCTCATCTTTCATTTTTTCTATAGCAAACGGTTTTGGGCAGTAGGACACTAGCATTATTATTACTGAGCACTGATTGGCTGGCGAGCGGAGAAGCTCATTGGTTGTTGCTCACTGATATCATTAACACATATATAAGTGTGCCACATTTACACATGTAAATAAGAAAAACATGAAAATCATTTTTTCCTTTTCTGATCAATAGTAATACTGTGAGCTTGAATCTGACAAAGTGTGCTGACGAAATGCAAACAGCTAAAAGCAGCCATACCCAGTTTAAAGGATCAAATCACACTGGCAGAAATGAAAAAAAGGCATAAGCAGCTTTGGAGACGCGTGAGAAAGAAAAGACGGACATGCAATACTTTGAATGTAAAGTTGATGAGGCTACAAAATAAAACGCTTTTGTAACGTCTGGAATTGACTACTGCCATGCTGTGCTATATGAACGTCCTGCTGGGGTTCTGAATAGGCTGCAGTATGTGCAAAATTCAGCTGCTATAGGGTTTTAACCCACACTAGATCCTGGGAGCACATCAGTCCAACACTGAAACAGCTTCACTAGCTACAGTACAGCATCGTGTTCTATACAAATGGCTTGTGCTGCTTTTTAAATCTTTGAATGGCCTTGTCCCTCCTAACTTGGTAGGCTGCTTTAATTATACTCTCCAGCTCGCACTCTTCGCTCCTCTGATTCACACTTGCTCAAAGTTTCTCCCTCTAAGCTGCATACTATTGATGACAGGGCATTCAGTGTTGCTGGCCCCAAGCTGCGGAACAGTCTCCCCTCTGAGGTGCGTGCTTGTTAGACCCTGGTTATGTTCAAAGCTAGTCTTAAAACCCAGCTTTTCCAGCTGGCCTTTGGGTGAACCAGTATTGTGATTTTTGTAAAGTATGTGTTTTGTTTCCTATGTCAAGCAAGAATAGGAAACATTTTACTTTCAAATCTACAGCAACCGGTCTCCTCAGTTCACTTACAGAGTGCTGTTACGCTGTGCAAAATGTAAAAAAAAAAACAAAATGCAGTGATGTACAAATCATTTAAACCCTGTTTCATTGAAAATAGTGCAACAAATCAAATGTTGAAACTGAGAATTTTTTTTTTGAAAAATATGTGCCTATTTTGAATTTGATGCCAACAACTCGTTCCAAAATGTGCATATATTTTTAAAAAAAGAATAAAAAGTTTCTCAGTTTCAACATTTGATATGTTGTCTTTTTGGATATAGCTTTAAAATATGGTTTACATGATTTGCATATTATTGCATTCTATTTTTATTTGCATTCTGCACAGCATCTTAATGTTTTTGGGGTTGTAAAAGAAGAGGTGATAAAATACATTGATAAACATGCCCCTGTCTCAACTTTTTTTCATAGATTTAATATGATATTTGGCATCAAATTCAAAATGGGCATATATTTAAAAAAAAAAAATACAATTTCTTAGTTTTCAGCATTTGATATGTTGTCTATGTATTTTCAGTTATTACATCATTGCAATATTTAAATCATTACATTATCTTTTTATTTAGATTTTCCACAGCGTCCCAACTTTTTTTGGAAATTGTGTTGTAAACAGAAAGATGCCTTTTCTAGATCCCCTCCAGTTTGCCTATCAGCCCCGCCTGGGAGTTGAAGACGCCATCATCTACCTGCTCAACAGAGTTTATGCTCACCTGGATAAGCCAGCCAGCTCTGTGAGGGTCATGTTTTTTGACTTCTCCAGCGCATTTAACACCGTCTGGCCCGCTCTTCTGGGCGATAAGCTCACAGTGATGCAGGTAGATGCCCCCCTTGTGTCCTGGATTGTTGACTATCTGACCGGCAGACCACAGTATGTACGCCTGCAGCACTGTGTGTGTCGGACAGAGTGGTCAGCAACACTGGAGTTCCACAAGGTACTGTCCTCTCTCCCTTCCTCTTCACCCTCTACACCACGGACTTCAGCTACTGCACAGAGACTTGCCACCTTCAGAAGTTTTCTGATGACTCTGCGATAGTATGTATCAGCAAGGGTGATGAGGATGAGTACAGGGCAACGGTGAAGGACTTTGTCGCATGGTGTGAGCGGAACCACCTGCAGCTCAATGTGACAAAGACAAAGGAACTGGTGGTGGACCTGAGGAGGGACAAGGCACCGGTGACCCCTGTGTCCATCAGCGGGGTCAGTGTGGACACTGTGGAGGATTACAAATATCTTGGTGTGTATATTGACAATAAACTGGACTGGGCTAAGAACACTGACGCCCTCTACAGGAAGGGCCAAAGCCGTCTCTATTTTCTGAGGCGCCTGAGGTCCTTCAACATCTGCCGAACTATGCTCAGGATCTTCTATGAGTCTGTGGTGGCGAGTGCTATCCTCTATGCTGTTGCATGCTGGGGAAGCAGGCTGAGGGTGGCAGATGCCAACAGACTCAACAAATTGATCCGCAAGGCCGGTGATGTTGTGGGTGTGGAGCTGGACTCGCTGACGGCAGTGTCGGAGAGGAGGACGCTGTCTAAGCTGCGGGCCATTATGAACAATGGCTCCCGCCCACTCTACGATACGGTGATGAGACACAAGAGCTCATTCAGCTCAAGACTCATCGTACCAAAATGCACCACAGAGCACCACAGGAAGTCATTCTTACCAGTGGCCATCAAACTCCATAACTCCTCCCTCAGTGTGTGACTCAAAAAACTGTTCATATGTGCAATAACAACAATTGTGTGTGTAGAGTACTTAAATCTGGTGCACATACATACGGTAAATTCTATATATTGTTTTAAATTATACATACTGTAAATTCTATATATTGTTTTAAATTATACATACTGTAAATTCTATATATTGTTTTAAATTATTAGTAAAGTGTTTATTTTTACATAAATGGCTGCAACTGTAACAACTGCAATTTCCCCCTGGGATCAATAAAGGAATCTGAATCTGAATCTGAAAAATGCATTCCTTGAAGAAAGCCAAGTGATTGCTGTGTAGCAGTGTTAGCAAATGTTTGCAGTTACCGGGGTTTGTTAGATGGTTGTAAGGATTTTTTAGATGGTTGTTTGTGGGTGATTGCTACGGTGTGTTGTGCGGTTGCTGAGGTGTACTAGGTGGTTTGAAGGGTGCACTTGATGGTTGCTAGGCTGTTTCAGGGTATAAACTATGATGTAACAATTGGGTGAAGGGGTCTTTCTGGGTTGTTGCTAAGATGAACTGATTCATTCATCATGAAATTCAGACTCAGGTTTTGTTTGTTTGTGTGGTGCTGTGGAAGACATTTTAGCTGCACTGCTGTAGCGTAGCCAGCATCGCCTAAACATCAACAGTGTATATCCAGCATACAATAATCATACGTCATCATATGTCGGTTTGAAATATTGGCCAAATCCAACAATCAGCAAAATGCTGATGATTTTTTTAAAAAGCAGTTCTCGGCTGATACTGATATGATATCTAATATCGTTGTACATCCCTAGTAATTTATCACGAGCAGTTGTTGACTGCAACATCTATGCCAACCGAATGTAATGCCTTATGTGTCGCACCGTACTTTGTGCACTGGAATTCTGGCATCCACAGCTGCCAGTAATTTGCTGTGAAGTTGAGCTTCAAAGAAACTCCTGTAAAATATATGTACTATATTGTACTCTGTTTATCATATAGGATAGACTGGAATTATGTTTACAGTATAACTGTTTTTAAAATAGTTTACCATAAACAGATTTATTTTATAACTGTTCTTTTTAAAGCAAATTACTGTACACACATTTACCATACATATGTTTTTTCATAATGAATTACTGTAAACAGCAGTTCTCAACTCTGAAATTTAGGGTTGCTGAAAAAGCAGACAGTAATGTTTGATACATTGCCACCAATATTTAAATTTCAATTACAGTTCAAGATCCAGGGTTTGTCATGGTACAAGGTATTTGTGCCCATGGGTAACTTGCACATCTGTGAAAGCACCATTAACACTGAGGATATATTTGCAGTTTGGAGCAACACATGCTCAACCACCATGACTTCTATTCTGCACATGTTACAATAGCATGACTGTGTAATCAGAGAGAGCAGGTGCTAGAATGGCCTGGCTGTTGCCGATTAAAAACGTGGCACATGATGAAGTGCAAAACATGGCAATGAAGGTCTTGTACGGTTACGCAACTAAAGACTGATAGAACTGAAAAATGGCAAAAAGATGCTCTTTCAAAACTGTTGAATCAGTGTCTTTACTCCCCAAATATTTATTAAGCGCTGTTAAAAGGAAAAGGATGTAAAATAGTGGTAAACATGCCTCTGTCCCAACTTTTTAGGAATCGTAATAGGAATGAATGCATACAAAATAAGAGATTTTAAGGTGAAACATCAAATATTGTGGCTTTGTTTTGGATTTAATACAGGTCAAACAATTTACCAATCACTGCTTTTTGTTTATTTTTTGGCATTTAACATACTGTCCCAACGTTTTTGGAATTAGATTTGTATTTTATTTTCATTTTCCATGGTAGACCCATGATGAAAAAAAAACAACACACTGGTAGTGAATTTATTTAATGTGCTAGGGAATGTCAGTGGGCAGCAGGGGGCAGCATGGAGTCAGGTGTCAACTGGAGCTCTGAACCTTTTTCAAGTATAGTTTATAGTGTTTTACAAAACTCCATCATCCACTTTCCTAACTTGTACTTCCATTCACTGGCCACCTTATTAGCTCCACCAGCTTTTTAGGTCCACTGTATAAGTGTGTATCACTGTAGCACAATAAAAATGATCTTACTTAATGTACAATTTGAAAGCTTCTTCTCCTTTATAATATATAACCAGGCAGGTAACTTAAAGAAACAAGTGGGAATTCTGAGGAAGGAAAGTAATCTCCTACAGAAGATATTAAAATGGACTGATTTTACTTGAGTGGATACAGTTTCTGCTTTGTTACATTATCAATTGTGTAAATCTTAGTCACTCAGATTCACTCAGATCTTTCTAGCTGTGTAATTCATTATTTACATAATTTCTACATTCTCCTGGTTTATTAGATTTCTTTTTTAACACTAACAAAAACAGACTTTTTCATGTCAAAGTGAAGATAGATCTCTGCAAAGTTTGAATTAAAATTAAATACAAATATAAAACACAAAGGATTGGTTTTCACCACCAATGACGCTCTCATCACTGGTGGAGCCAACTATAGTTAAAAATCACATAGTTAGTCAATTGTGGATCATCTGTGTGGAGTCAAGGGATAAAAACACCCGTATATGGAATGTTCAACTGCTGGTGAGTCAGTATCATGGAATAACCATGAGAGAGAAAAGAACACACCAAACAACTCTGTGACAAGATAATATCAACACAATCATGTCAGTAAATGAGGATAGTTTTTCTGAACAAACTGGTTCATACAGGTCAAGATCAGAATGGAATTGAGCTCCAGTTCTAGTCTCAGTTCTGTCTAGCTTTCTTTTAGTAATGTATGACTGTGGTTGTAGATCTTGGGCTTTATGTCACTGACCCAAAGCAATTAGCATAAATTTAATATGCAGTGTTTTACAGTGTAGAAGCAGACAGGGTATATCTCTGCATGAACAGCATAATCACATCAGAAGGTAGGTGATGTGTTTGGATGTTGGAAGTTACTAGTAAGCATAAGTGATTACTGTTTTGATGTTGAACAGACAATATATTGACTTTTGCTTGATTTTGTTTTTGAGTTCTTGAGTAAATGAGGTTTAATCTTCATGACTAACTACAACCCCTATTCCAAAAGTTGGGACGCTGTGCAAAATGTAAAGAAATGTAAATAAAAACAGAATGTAATCATTCACAAATCTCATAGACCCATAATTCATTCACAGTAGAACATAGAACACATATCAGATGTTGAAAGTGAGACATTTTTCGTGAAAAACATTAAGTCAAGTCAAGGCTTGTCAAAGTTTATTTATATAGCGCTTTTTACAACAAAGTGTTGTCACAAAGCAGCTTTACTGAAAAATTCAGGTCCGACCTCCCATGAGCATCGCCAGTGGAGATAGTGGCAAGGAAAACTCCCTAAGAGCAAAAGGAAGAAACCTTTAGAGGAACCAAGACTCAAAAGGGATACCCATCCTCCTCTGGTCGACACTGGATAGGAAACAGCATTAGTATAAAATATTACAATACAAAATGGGGAAAAACAGGCAGAGCAATGTTTAAATAGATAGTTTGAGTTTATGCAGCAGCATCAGAAGGGTCAGTTCATGCAGGTAAGGTTTGCACAGCATTGTACAGTGTGAAACTTCATGGTGGACAAAACGGTCCAGAAGCCTGAAACAGTCCAGAAGGCTTGGAAGCAGTGGGCATCTGATCAAGGCAGAAGAAGCAACAGCATCAGACCACACGGGATGGGCAGCTGTTCAACTCAAAGAAAAAGAAAACACACAGAGTCAGTTCTGCAGAGAGTTAACAGAGTGCAGGTCTAGTTATTACAGCCCAACTAAAAGGGAGAAACCAGAAAGGTAACAGAGACATTAAGGCTCCCTGAGATGTCAGTGACCCTCTGCTCCACCGTCAGCAAACCTGAGTGAACGTGTGAGAGCACTCCCAGTTTACCATAATACTCTATGTCCATCAACCCCCAGATCTGCACCTTTTATCTAACAGGAAATACTAATCGCCAAAGGCTTGACTAAATAAATAAGTTTTTAGCCTAGATTTAAAGACTGAAGCTGTGTCTGAGTCCCGAACACTGACTGGATAATTATTCCAAAGATGGGGTGCTTTGCATGTGAAGACTCTCCCCTGATAAATCTGTAGTAATTCTAGGTACTAGTAGTAAGCCAGCACCTTCATAATCAGCATCGATGTGAAATTTAACTGGCAACCAGTGTAGGTTTGATAAAACTGGGCTGATCTGGTCAAACTTTCTGGTTCTTATGAGGACTCTGGCTGCAGCATTCTGGACTAACTGATGTTGTAAAAGCTTTTGCTGGAACATCTACACAGCAGGGCATTACAGCAATCTAGCCTTGAGGTAATAAATGCATGAACTAGCTTTTCTACATCCTGAAGATGTAGCAAATTTAGCAATATTGCGGAGATGCAGGGTATTTGTTATGTATGCATCGAAGGACAAATCAGGACAATGATTTCTGGAAGTGTTCCTCGGCCCAGGCAATGATTTTCATGCCTGTTTTTAATGCAGTGCCGTCTGAGGGCCCGAAGATCATGTGCATCCAATATTGACTGTCTGACTTGTCCCTTGTGTACAGGGATTTCTCCAGATTCTCCGAATCTTTTGATGATATAAGTACTGTATGGTGGGATGCAGTTTTCACAGATTGGTGAGCCTCATCTTTGCTTCTGAGAGACTCTATAAAATGCTCTTTTTATACCCACTCGTGTGAGTTAGTTGCAAATTGCTCCTCCAGCTGTTTTTTTTTTAGTACCACTTACTTTTCCATCTCAACTTTTTTGAGATGCGTTGCTGCCCTAAAGTTCTAATTAAGTTAATATTTTTCATGAAATTGTAAAATGTCTCACTTTCAACTTCTGATATGTGTATTATGTTCTACTGTGAATAAAATATGGGTCTATGAGATGTGCAAATCATTGCATTCTGTTTTTATGTGCATTAGTTTACATTTTACACAGCATCCCAACTTGTGGAATTGGGGTTGTAATAGTTCACCCGCGATTTAAGGAGGAACAAAATGGCGCCCCTGTTACTTTCATATATGAGGTTGCATTACTGAAAAGGAAGGGCCTGGAAGTGGTGTGCCTCTCTATGGATTAAAACTAGTAATAGTGATTCAGTATATGTGAGAAATTTGCATGCATACTTTATTGTAACTAATTCATAGCAAAAAAAGGACAATATTTTTACTGCTTTTGCTGTTCTCACTATCTTCTGTTGTATCTATAATTTGCTCAGGTTCTGGATTTCCTCAAAGAATTGAAATATATATCATATTTTTCATGCTTATACTTTTGAAACCAGACTGTTTGAGTTGCTTCTCTCAACTAAACAGCAGTCATAACAGACTTTCAGCTTCTATCTAATGGGTAAGACCATCTGATACCATCTGATACAGCCTTCCACATCATAGCCTCACCATTATCTTAAATAAAATAAAAAAACACTGATGGACAAACAAACAAATATGTACTATTACAAACACAGTAATAGATAGTTGTAAATTACAAAGGCCCCAAGTATCAATTGGAAGAGGACAATAGTTTCAGAAATTAAAGTATTTAGACCTTATTTTAGGTCAGATTTCCATTTAAAATGGGTGGAAACTATTAATTAAAATGACTAATTGCATCTATATAAAAGAAAATTGAAGCTAACAGCTCTGAAATAAAATTACTTTCTCATGCAAAAAAGACTAAATTGTTGCAACAATGGGCATGAAAATAATATGTAGAAACTAAATGAAGGATCCCTCACTGTCATGCATCCAGCGAGCTCTCAGATGGACTCGGACTCCATTGTCCAGAGTTCTCTGGGGGATCGTGTGAGTCCTGACCTTCTCTCGCACCCCTCTCAGCGCTCTAGGTCTCCAGAGTACTAATGTGAATCACCTGTTTGTTAGTCATATGACTTACACTGTTTAGTTTATAAACCCAGGCTTTAGCTGTAGATAGTTGTGAGGTATTGTTTCCTTTCTGAACTACTGAGAGTTTGTTCTGCTGCCTGTATCCTGTTTTTGACCATTGCTTTGTTATTTTGACTCTGCCTTTTGCTTTGCCCCTTTGTACCTTTTGGCGTACTTTTCTGATTCGTGTTTTTGACCCTTTTTGCTTGTTTTTCCAACTTCCTCTTTTGGCCTGCCCTACTGTGTTTGCTAGCATTGTGTTATGCTCACCATTGTCATTCTGCTGTGCTTTTTGGCTCTGACTCACGCCTGTTATTTGACTATATTTCTGGACTTTGATATTGAAAGTAAAACCGCTCTTGTGTTTTCAATCTGCGAGCATCTGATTTCTGTGGACATGTTACACTCACGAGATACATTTTAAACACAAGGACTGTAGTCTGTAAAGAACAATTGTGAAGAGAGAGATTTGGAGAAGAAAACAAAAGCAAACTTCATAAAACCAAATTACTGGTTGGAGAAACAGGAACAGGGAAGTCGACTCTCATCAACGACATGCTGTGTGTGAAATGTAATGGCAGAATGTAGTGAGAGATCATAGAAACGGAAGAAAAGAACTGAAACTGTGAGAAAAGCAGTGACTGTGTATGATGTGTTTGTTAAGGAGAGTCCGTTCTCTCTCACTGTCATTGACACACCTGGATATGGAAACACAGGTGGCAGAGAGAAGGATTTAATTACTACTGAAACACTGCATGAGTTATGGAGTTGTTGAAATTCATCTAGTGTGTCTCATATCTAATGTGGTGTTTATTCTGAAGGTGTTGCTGTCAGTATAAGCAGTGTGGTTTCTTTAGTTGCGATGCTGTAAAGGTGTAGGAACAAACTCTTCGGTGACACTCGTCTCTTGCATATAAAGATGTTTATTAGCATTGAGAGGTCGAAGTCACAGACAAGCCTTCGCGAACCAGCTTGGAGAGAAGAGCCAATTGTTTCTCTGACGCGTACATTTACGACTCCAGGTTTTACACCGGTGTGGACATCTGGCTTCTGTCAAAATTTCGATGTATGGATCTTCTTTAGCCAAATTTGGTATAAACATACGTTCTTCTCCAAAATGGCCCCAGTCGCCTAACCCCCATATATAGCATTGTTTACATTCAGGGGGCCCCTTCCTGTTCAGATGCCTCCTGCATCAGCTCCACCATATTTCAGTCAGAGGCCCACAGGATAAACTCAACCAGAATCAACACAGTCTAATAACCAATATGATAGAAAATAATGTTACGACTATAGAATTAATAAGGTCAAATTCACCACAGCAGCATACAGGTTATTCCAGTTCTACATTGTTCACAGACAGCACCAGAAGGTAAGTCATGTGTTTTAATTAGGTTTCAAATAAATATGTTTCTGATTTTTAAAATACTTTGCTTTACTTTAGAGTTGTATGTTCTATGCTATTGATATGCAATCATTTTGTGAACTGATTTCATCACAAGTTGAGTGTGGTCCATATCAAAACTCTGGCTCAGGTTATGTTTAAATGTTTGCTGATTACTCATGATCCATAGTTAATATATTTTAGCCTTGAAAAGAAAGTTTTATTTCATTGTTTGTGTAAATTATACTATAATCTGTTTCTACCTAAAAGTACACTCATTCATTTTTTTGGAAAAACAACATGGTGAACCTTTATGTGGGATGGCTGTGTAGTCATAGTAAAACACAGATTTTGTATTTACAGCTATTTCCCCAGGGTAGCTGATCTTTTAATGTACTTTATTTAGGCTTTATTTAAGTTTTTTTACATGCAGACTCCAGGCCAAATAAGGTTTACACATCAGATATAACACCATTGTAGTAAACTTTAAATAGAACTTTATTTACAGATAATTGGTGACATATGACTGAGAAATAGATAAGAATAAAAAAGCTTATTGTTTACATAACTTCTATATACATTCTATAAATCCATTCTATATAATGCTCATTTATGGGCTGTGTACAAGATTATTGCTTAAGAAAGTAGTAATGAGTAATTAGAATAATAAGCCTTAATAAGGGGATTATAAAGACCATCTGATAGTGCTGAAATTTATTTGGGTTTGGTATTATTGGTACTGTTTATCTTACTGTGAGAATTCAAATATTCTTAATTTTTCTTCTGTTTCTTATGTTTCTACATTAGAAGCGAGACAGTTTGAGTTGCTTCTCCAAACCAGACCAACCAGTCATGGCAGATCAAAATTCCTCTCTTGGGTAAGATTTTCTTAATGTCAGAACAACCAACATCATAGCCACCATATCTTATTACAAAAAAGATACACAAGGTACACAAAGTACCTAATTAATGTGCCACAAGTTTTCTTGGGACTGATGCCACAGGAGATCTACTTTGGATTCCATTGAAACAGTGCTGGTAGGACTACCCAGACAGTGACAAACAAAATAATTAGTTAATATCCAAAGCCATCATGTCACCCTGGGCTATAACCCTCAGACACGAGAGTTATAACCCTGAGATATAGCCCTCAAACATGCATAGCATATTCAAAGCATGTATTATTTGTTTGCACAAAAATAAATGGTAACATTTTATTTGGAGAGTCCACTTTAGATGCTTTGTAGATACTTCATTTTCTTTCAAGTTACATTCAACTGCATATGTACTAAATTGACCATAATTTTCTTTAACTCTTTAAATCTTTCTTTAAATCTGTCTCTTATCCTAACCCTAACCCTAACCTTAACCTCAACCCAAAACCTCCAAGTCCAACCCTCACCCTGGTCCTCACCCTAACCCCACCACTTTTTAGAATCAACTGAGCTTCAACAGATAGTTTAAAAATTTAAACATCTGTAGATAATCTATAGGGGACTATAGTGGACTATCCAAATAAAGTGAGACTAAATAAATCTCCAAACCCACACCACAAGTGAACACACACAGTCCCTATATACACACAAAGAAAAAGTCCATGTAGTCTTTAGCTTGAAAGAGTCTTTTTCTTAATTAAATTGGACCAGCCTCACTGGTCTGTACTTTAAATAGCTTTTTTGCTTGATATGATAAAGATTGGTGATACGATGACTGGGCTGTTGCCATGGTGGGGGACAGGATTCCAAAGGTTGATTATTTATTAATAAACCATGTCCCCAGAATTTCCTCTGTGATCGTTGTCTCAGTTCCACAACTAGTCCAGGAATAGTCAGCAGTACCAGATGGTAACATCCAAAGCTATAAATGAAAAGTTTTTATCGACTGTGGAGTTTTCCAGTTCTGGACTTTTGTATGAGAAGCATAAAACAAGCAAATTTGTTTGTTTACTTGCTGCTTGATGTGTGACAGAAGGATAGCAGCAAGAGTGAAAGGGAAGGTTTACAAGACAGTAGTGCGTCCTGCTATGATGTATGGTTTGGAGACTGTGGCTCTGTCTAAAAGACAGGAGGCTGAGCTGGAGGTGGCGGAGATGAAGATGCTGAGATTTTCGTTGGGAGTGACAAGGATGGACAAGATTAGAATTGAGCAGATCAGAGGGACAGTGAAGGTGGAGCAGTTTGGAGATAAAGCCAGAGAGGCCAGGTTGAGATGGTTTGGACATGTGTTGAGGAGGAATAGTGGATATATTGGGCAAAGAATGTTGGAGATGGAGCTGTCCGGTAGAAGGAGAAGAGGTAGACCTCAGAGAAGGTTTATGGATGTAGTGAAGGTGGACATGGAGATGGTTGGTGTGAAAGTAGAGGAGGCAGTCGATAGGGCAAGATGGAGGCAGATGATCCGCTGTGGCGACCCCTAAAGGGAGCAGCCGAAAGAAGAAGACTTGCTGCTTGAGACTTTATGCTGCATACTGTATCAGTATACATTGAATACTACATGCTGCTCTTTATCAGTAGTACACTGTATAGTATCCAGTATACGACACCAGCTGCTTACTGTACTACAGGTGTGACTAGACCGCCAACGTCACACACTGAGCCAGGACCTGCCTCATTTTCCTCAGCCCTCCAATCACTGCTTAGCAACAGTTTCTAGGCATTTATCAGCGAGAATGTTTGTTTATATTTTGGTCAAGAGATCGGCCTGTGTGATGTTTAAAAGACACCCTATGACAGAGGGCAGGACATTAGCCAGTGCTAAGAAGATTATTCAGCTGAGCTCAACTTTATTAATTTACAGTTTCAATCACATTATCTATGCAGTAAGTTAAATAGATTAAACCAATCCAGGTGGGGCTTTAGTTTGTTCAGATTTGCTGCCATTAATGTATTGAAAGTCTGAATCCAGGACTGTTAAAAACCAGGTGGTTAAGGTTACATCCTCCTTGACAATGAACATTCCAGCTCACTATTAATTCCTAGTGGTCAGCACAAGTGTCACACAAAAGTTCAACTGAAACTGGAGTGACACTCATTACACCAAAATGAGTTAATCACTCTTAATGGAACTGAAACTGGCTCTTTTGTGGCACTGCTCTACAGAATCCCTTCTAGCATCTTAATGGTTACGAGCACAAATACAGGTCAGATAAGTCTGAGGATGTAGTAATCCATTTGGACAATGACAAAAGAGTTGTTTAAAAGCATAAAGTGTTATTTAAGACACTAATTTAGACCCAAACATCATAAAACTCAATGCACCTTTGGATATTATTTTTAAGGCTTTCAGGTGTTTGGCTTTTACATGAAAAAAAATTATTATAATCATCATCATCATGAAAAAAAAAAAGTACTATACATGGCTTTCTGATTTTCTTTTAGGAATGTTGACTTAAACAGCTCAATGGGAAAACAGCTAAATGAAATCACAGGAAACAGTAACTTAAAAACAACAAGCAGATCCATCACACGATACATTCTAGAAACAAATGATCTGATCAAAGGAGATAGACTGAAAAGAAAGAGATTTGGAAAAGAAGACAAAAGCAAACCTCATAAAACCATATTACTGATTGGAGAAACAGGAACAGGGAAGTCGACTCTCATCAATGCCATCATCAACTAAATGCTGGGAGCTAAATGGGAAAACAGAATCTGGTGTGAGATCATAGAGACGAAAGAAAACCAAACTAAATCGCAGACCAGTGCAGTGACTGTGTATGATGTGTTTGTTGAGGAGAGTCCGTTCTCTCTCACTGTCATTGACACACCTGGATATGGAAGCACAGAAGGTACAAAGGAGGATGAAAATGTCACTGAAACACTTCATGAGTTACTCAGATCCAAAGATGGAGTCAAGGAAATTGATCTAGTGTGTCTTGTGGTGTCGTCAGCAACTGCTCGACTCACAGACAGACAGCTGTATGTGTTTGATTCAATTCTCTCTTTATTCGGTAAAGATGTAGAAGGAAACATTGTTCTGCTCATCACACGAGCCCCCAAAAACCAACAACTGCCCTTAGAGCCATCAAAGCATCCAAAGTCAGATGTGCTAAAACTGATGCTGAGGAGCCTTTATGTTTCTGGTTTGACAATTCACACTGTGAAGATTTTCTTGAAAAATATGATGATAATGAAGAAGAAGAAGAAGACGAAGAAGAAGAAGACGAAGAAGAATATAAGAAAAAGGCATGGAGAAAAAAGGAGAAAAAAATGAAGGAGTTTTTCACTTTTTTGAATAACAGTAAAAGTGTAAGTTTGAAAATGACTGAAAATGTGTTAAGAACCCGCAAAGAACTGAACGCAGCCCTCAACAATTTAAGGGATCGAATCAAACTGACAGAACTCAGAAAAAAAGAGCTTGAACAGACAAAAACAGCTCTGGAGCAACACAAGAAAGAAAAGAAGGACTTGAACAACTTCCAATGTGAAGTTGATGAGGTCTACAAAGAAAAGGTTCCTATAGACTCTCAGTGGTGGCAGATCACCAAAGAAGCGACTTGCTGCAGTCTATGTGAAGAGAACTGTCATTATCCTGGATGCTGGTGGGTCAGAGATCTCTACTGGTGCAGCGTCATGTCAAGTGGAAAGTGTAAAGTTTGTACTGGAAGGTGTGACCACACTCATCATGTTATAGAGGGGAAAATCTATGTGATAAAGACAAGAAAGGTGAAGAAGACGTATGAAGATCTGAAAAAGAAATACGAGAAAGAGTCTGGAGAGAAAATGAGTTTGATGAGCAGACTAGAGAATGAAATCAAAGAAAATGAAAAAGGGAAAACCAGATTGGTGGAAGAGTGTTATCAGTATGTGGTCACTTTGGAGATGATTGCTTTAAAGTCTGACTCCATGTTTGTCCTTCAGAATCTGGACTTCCTCATTGAGAAAGTGAAGGAAACAGGAAACACAGAACGAGTTCAGAGACTGGAAGGAATGAAGGAAAAATCTAAAACTGAAGCTGAACCTGCAGACTGAAAAGGGAATTCTTCTCTGATTTACCTTAAATCAGATCTTTACATGTCCAGAGTGAATAAGTGACTGGCACTACTCAAAATTGTTACCACAGACAGAAGAACAAAAAAGAGAATTTTCCAGAGAAGAGAATATTCCACCATCTTATAATTATGTACCTCAACTTGAGATTACATGTAAAATAACATAGCAGCTCTATGTGCAATCTAAAAAAAGTAGTTAGTGAGTGAGGTATCAATGTCAGTGTCAGTGAGGTTTCTTTAAAGCCTACAGCTGTATTTACCCTTCATCCCTTCCAGCTTCTCTATGTGTTAGTCATTATCTTTGTAGCCTGTAGGCTTACATCTTCATTGTTATACATGTTTTCTCCATCACAGAACACCTGATCACAGATGAGGATTGTTCATCTGAAGCATGTTGAGCATGTTTTTAAGTTTAAATATTTGTAAGAAATCTGGCCTTTTCTCTCTTCTGTGTGATTACTGTGCCTGTATTTGATGATTCTTATGAGCTCATGTCAAAACTAAACATATTACTGTACATATTAGCAATTATCTGTGAAAAAAATTCATTTGTAACCCAATCAAAGCCATTACTATATTAAAGTAACATAATCAGATTACGTTCTGTTAATTTTGGATCAGCTGTCATGTAACTAAATAAAGGCAATAAAAAAAAAACTTTAAGCCTAAAACAAAATAATATAGGTGTCATTTTTTTGTGTTCTGTGTTTCTATTTGAAAATGATTATAAATAATTTTAACAATAATTTTAAAATATACAATTAAATAAATGTGTTGCAAATTTTGTATGTTTTTGCATTTTTCCTAATTGTGTGTTCTAGAACTACAGAAAAGGTGGGGACAGAATGTGTCAGCCATTTTATAGCATGATTTGAAATCTCAGTGGTACATTTCATTCCCTATATAGTTCATTATCAAATACCAATCACAGATTATAATGTGCAGATGATGTACACTGCCAGTTCCAATGTGTACCAAAAAGCAATGTTGCCTTACAGAAGTAGAACAAGAAGCTGGTGGAGTCTGGAATAAAAAACATACCTTTATAGCAGGAAACATAAGTCAGTCAATTTTACTTTAAAAAAAACTACATCAATTTTTCCTTAACAAAGAAGGTGGAATATAAAAAACAGTACCACCTGATTCAGGCCAAGTCATGTTACAAAAATATGTGGAGAAAATACATATAAGATTTTGGAGAAAAATTGTTATACCTGAAATTATTTTTGCATTTCATATTTACCAACTTTGATTAATATTAGAGACATAAAACATGAGAGGTATGATTTGATTATGACTGTATTTTTTAACTCTTTGGGAATTAATGGGTTAATTGTGATGTATTCTATTGCGTTCTCTCTTGACGCTTTTGTTGCTATTGTTACTAATGTTTTTTACAAATCCCATCAGCTCTAACTAATAAGCAACTCAGGCAGCTGGTTAGGGCCCCACGGCCACCGGGGGCTCCCTATGTTATTTAGTGCTGCCTGTTGAATTCCACTTTTTTCATCACATTCTGCTGTACCACAATCAGGCCCAGATCATCCAATGTGTTTTATGGGCACATACCCAGAAGTCTGGGCCAATAAGGGGTGCCTGAAAGCAATTATGAGAAGATCCCAACAGCTGTTTCGACTTGTAGTGGGAACTCTACTAATGGCACAGCAGGAAACATGAGCGAATAGTGTGTCCTAACAGCTAGCAATGTGACTGACAAAAACAAAACCAAAACACTTACATTATAATCAAGGAAGCTGTCTAGATCAGCAACAAGTGGCAGAGCGTGATGTGGTAGGATGTGATGCTGCATTTTTAATGGATGCCACATTTCTTGTTTTTAACACATGTGGTCGCTTTGTAATTCCACCCTTTAATGGATAAGAAGAAAATTTTACATGAAGTGGAGAAAAGAGGGATCTCAGTGAACCTTCTAGTAAACAATTTGGAGAGAAATAGCCAGAGTACTGGAAGTTAGAGGTGAAAATTGTTTGTTTTGTATTAGGTAACTAGTTAGGTTAGCTAAGTAAAGATACAAGTTAGCACTACCGAATTGCTCAACACCATAATGCTATGTTTTTAGACTACCATTTTTAAGGGTGGGGATAAAACATAACCTGTTACAAACTCTATTAAAGGCATGCCCCAAACTGCAGCTGAAAAGCTCTGTCAGTAAAACAGTTACATTTAAAATGGTCTGTTGTTTAAGTTTTGATGCGCATTTAACATTCCTGGTGTAGGCGTTGTGTGATACTACATTTGAACGCTCATTTGCTGTTTGTAAATTATGTAATTTTGTGTTATGGCCAATCATAACCCTGATGCTCTCCATGTCTTTACTAAATGTCAGTTTATTTTTTTCCCATCATTTACTGTTGAGCTCAAGCTTTCACATTTTTGCAATGAGCTAACATGAATGTACCTACGAATATGAAGCTCCAGGTATTCAAAACATGTGCCTGAGGGAACTGTAAAAGCAAAACCTAAAACTTTGACAGAGTAGAAATTGCTGATTTAGAAATCCACATAAAAATGTCAACTACCTAAGTTAAAAAGTTGATTTGCCCTTGTAGGCAGTGACTTGCATCACCAGAGGTAAGATATAAATGGACAAAAATGAAACATTTCCATTGCCGACATGATTGTAAGACCTGCTTGTAATTTATGCCATCTTCATTGGGGTTAATGTTTTGCTTGTTAAGAATAGATGCAGGCATGTTGCACTGGCTGTTTGATATTGTTATCAGCGCAAAGTTCAAAAGCCAGCATCTCTGATGGTATGGGGGTGTGTTAGTGCCCATGGCATGGGTAACTTACACATCTGTAAAGGCTGAAAGGTACATACAGGTTTTGGAGCAACATATGCTGCCATCCAAGCAGCGTCTTTTTCAGGGACGTTCCTGCTTATTTCAGCAAGACAATGCCAAGCCACATTCTGCACGTGTTACAACAGTGTGGCTTCGTAGTAAAAGAGTCCGGGTACTAGACTGGCCTGCCTGCAGTCCAGACCTGTCTCCCATTGATAACCTGTGGCACATTATGAAGCGCAAAATTCGACAACGGAGACCCCGGACTATTGAGCAACTGAAGTTGTACATCAAGCAAGAATGGGAAAGAATTCCACCTACAAAGCTTCAACAATTAATGTCCTCAGTTCCCAAACGCTTATTGAGTGTTGGTGAAAGGAAAGGTGATGTAACACAGTGGTAAACATGCCCCTGTTCTTTGGAGCGTGTTGCAGGCATCAAATTCAAAATGAGTGAATATTTGCAAAAACAATAAAGTTTATCCATTTAAACATTAAATATCTTGTCTTTGTAGTGTATTCAGTTGAATATAGGTTGAAAAGGATTTGCAAATCATCGTATTCTGTTTTATTTATGTTCTACACAACGTCCCAACTTCATTGGAATTGGGGTTGTACACTATTACTATATCACACAAGCCTAGATTCCTGTTTAACTTCAAACCCCAAGTGTGGAATTTGGTCGGCTTCAACTGTCACTTTCTAATTATGTTGGCTGTTAGTCACACGTATTAGGTCTACCATCGAGCTGCTAAAGATCTAATAAATAGAAGAGCTAGTTTGGCTGCACTCAACTTTCTCATAGATGTATCAAACAAAGTCAGTAGGCTAATCCTGTGCAATTTCAGTTTTCATATAATTATTAGGAAGCTATGAAGCTGTAAATGAAAATGAAGAAAACAGACGTGTTCATAATGATGAACAGATCTATAGATGTTTCTAAAATGACTAAGAAATCTGAACATCCAGAATTCCTCATATATAAAACAATCAAATCTTATGACAGATAACACATAAATAAAAAAAATCATAAATAGATGATGATGCTGTGTGTAATAACTCAATATAATATGTTGAAAAAAGATCTAAAATACTTTTTGATTCTAGTTTATAAGATTTGAATCTACATTGTACACATTATTATTGTTTATTAAAATAATACACATGACTAAAGTGATAAGTGAATCCAATCTTTTGAACTGTAGTGTGTCCACTTTCCATTCAAAAATATCCAGCCAAGTAAGCTCTGTTGTCAGAAACTGACTGTTGATGAAGGGCTAAAAGATGGCAAACGCAAACTGTATATAGTAAAATTTTCCATAAGATCACACTGTGAACCTAAATGTGAGGTTTGTGTTCACGTGATTTTGATAGCCTAAATCAGTTTATCAGGGGTAAGCAGTAATATTAAACTGAGTCTGTACTGAGCGCAAGTAACTTAGCAGAGCTTTTAAAATCAAGCAATGAAAAGAACAGAAAGATCTATCATGGTTCCGTATCAGATGAAGAACAGAGAACTGCATGGTAACAGGGAAACTGTGGGGGGGTACGCCATATTGTTTATTACTTATTCTTAAAGCATTTGACCTAATTAATAAGCATTAATAAACTTATTTTAAACCATTATAATTATTTATTATGGGAGTCTTATTCTAAAGGGATGCCTATTTTTATAAATAAACAACAATTGACTCTCAAGGTGTACGTAGAGCAAGCAGGAGCTGAGCAGGACGTTTCATTGAGGACCAAAGCACAGCAAGGAAAAGACAAAGTAGGGCAATCGACTGGAAAGGTGGCCAGGCAGGGAACTAAAAACAGGTCCAGGCAGCTGAGTGGCTGGCACTGGAACAGGGTGTCGAGAAGACACTTTAATGTGGCATGGAGCTGATACTGGAGCAGGCTGCTGGGAAACTGGAGCTGGAGTTGCTTGGGAAGCCAGCACCAGAACATGACAGGGAGCCAGAGCAGGAGCTGTAGAGGGAGCTCCTCCATGTTGGCATCGGAACATGATGAACAGACGAGGATGCAGGAACTGGAGTGGCCCAGGGAGCATGAACTGGAAACATGGGGGCTACAGGCAGATCAGGAGACATGGAGGCCATGGGCAGGTCAGGGAACTTGGAGGCCGGCATGTCAGGGGATGCTGCACTGAGTACAGATACATGGTAGGCTGCAGTGACGTCCATGGGAGCAGATTGGCCTGCTGCAATATCCACAGTAGCAGGTGGGCCTGCTGTAATGTCACTGGGGACAGGCAGGCCTGCTGCAGTGTCGATGGGGGCAGAGACCTTTTTGCAGAGACCTCAGGAAAATATTTGCCCAAGCTAGAGCCTTGCCTCTGAGACAATCACTTAAAAACAGAACTTCCACAATGTCTGGTAGAGTATGGCATTCTAAATGTCCAAGGTAAAGTCTGCACTGCATTATAAATCCTTCAGAATTCTCATTCTGAAAGAGATAGCTATTGATGAAGGAAGGAGAAGAGATCTCCCTGCCAAGAGAGTGCAGATTAGGTCTTTGGGATATTTAATTACTCCCTCCTAGGAAAGAGTAAGACTAGCTGCATCTTTGTTGGGCTTGGCATTCTGTAACATAGGGCAAGCAGGAGATAATGCAGGATGCCTGTGCGAGTTGGTTTTATTAGAATCCAAAGAAAGCAAGAAGTGAAAAATACAGGGACCCGGAGCACCAAGAAAACAACAAAGGATAAAAGAACTAAAGAACTAAACTAAGCGAATATGAAAAATGATAAAACAAAGGATGAGCATGTTAGCCAGCTAATCTCAGGTTAGTGTTTTCCTGTGTGCAGTGATCAATCAATCGGATTGGGATAATCATACACACAACCAAAAAAGGGATAAGAAAGGGTCATTTATTAATATGTGTTATACAGGCACTAAATGATAGATTAATAAAGTACGTATATAGAGAAAACAAGACATGAGATTCATCGCATGAACATACGGTAATTAGCTGACATTAGCAAATAGTTGTTTTATGGCATTTGAGCAGTACACAGAGGCAGACTTCTGGCAGTGTAAAGTAACAGGAAGAAAGATAGGCTTCGATAACAACCCATTTGTGGGAGTACTTACCACATTAATGTGTTGAGTTTGCTCCATGTGCTTTCTAGAGGATGGAGCCTAAGGTTGTGAGTCTGACAGCCATGCAGAACATGACCAGCAGTGCCACAATGCATAATAATACATACACTTTTAAGTTTACCGTTGAAGGAGGAAAGTGAGGGACAGTTATGCGGCAATGTGTTCCATTATTTTGGGTACCATGACAATGAAAAATCTGCCAGTGACCAGTGATCTAAATTTTTGGACAGTTAGATGACCTGTGTTGGATGGCCTAAGTGTTTCGGGCAGGGCAGTATGGGAGCAGGGGGGTCAGTCTTGTTACAAAAATGATAACAGGACATTAGAGCCATAATTAATCTTTTAGTACTTTTACTTTTACTTCAGTACATTTGAAGGCAAATACTTTTGTACTTTTACTCAAGTGGAGGTCTAGAGTAAGGACTTCTACTTTTACTTGAGTAATATTTAACCTTGGGTATCTCTACTTTAACTCAAGTACATGATTTGTGTACTTCGTCCACCTCTGAGTTTTAGTAAGTTTGAAAAGTTTAGATTAAATACATCTGTCTTGTTGTGCATTGCTGCTGATGCTTGTTCACAGCGTACTTTACTTCAGAGAAGCTGTGGAAACTGTGAATCTCTTTGAAGCACAAAAATTGATCTTTATCTCCATCAGGTATGTTTCATTTATTGTTTAGCGAGCTTTATTCTTCACTCATTCATCACAGGTCTACAGTGTAGTGTATTATGTTATGCTGTTATGTTATTCAGATTCAGATTCAGATTCCTTTATTGATCCCAGGGGTAAATTGCAGTTGTTACAGTTGCAGCCACTTATGTAAAAATAAACACTTTACTAATAATTTAAGACAATATAGAGAAATTTACAGTATGTACACAAGATTTAAGTACTTATGAATATAGTAAGGTGGCAGTGATTGTGATAGTAATATGAAACATGCTGTTTCATATTATGCTGTTAATGTGACATGTTATATTATTATAGCTCTACAGTGTACTGTGTTATGATGTTATGTTAAAGTGACATGTTATATACTACACTGTAGAGCTATAATAATATGTTATGCTGTTATGTTAAAGTGACATGTAATATTATTATAGCTCTACAGTGTAGTTTATTATGTTATGCTGTTACAATAATTTAACATGTTATACTTTGCTGACTCTCTCCTTCAATTTACCATCATATATATAAGTATCATTTCTATCTGAAGGTTTTCATGTTTATTTTAATGCTTTATCACTTCTGTGGATTATGTTCACATTGTGTAGCTGCACCATGTTGGAATATCAGAATCATTTTGTATGTATTTACTGACTGAATTAACTTAAACTGGCTGAATTGTGTTTTTCTCCTTGAACACATTGATGTGGTATGTAATGACTCCAATGTTTTGAATGTTTCAGTTCAGAGTGTTTCAGTCATGAAGGCGACGCTGCTGGTGCTGCTGTTGTCTGCCGTGGCTGTGATGCTTACCTGTGACCATCAGCACTCCGAGCGGGGAGCTGGTCCAGGCTCTCCTCTTGGCAGAAGGCTAAATAATGAATACTTTGACTGCCCGAACCCAGAACCTGGCGCGCCCTGCTTCTACTACAGTCACGGTAAGTTCCTACTCTCACTGCAGACCACCAAGGAGGACTTCTCCATCAGCTGCACAGCTTCAGTCCAGATCTGATCTCTCTCTCTCTCTCTCTCTCTCTCTCTCTCTCCCCCCCTCCACCCCCCCCCCCGATCTCATTTGTGTTTTCCCTGTATTTCTAAAGACTCTTTCTGATGGTCATTGTGTGCTTGTTTGTTTACTCAATAGCTACACGTTTAAAGTAGTCGGAGGAGGGCGTACGAGAGAAAGCGTGCGCAATTACAGTCAGGAGGAGATCCTGAAGTTTAACAGCCTCCGTGACAGGTATGTACATCAGATGGAGTTCATGTGAAGCTTCAGATCGCTGTGCTGCAGTTAAGATGAAAGGAACGTGTGTCTTTTCATGATGCCGTCTCCTTTTAAATCATTGTTTAATTTACTGTCATGTGCTCTGGTGAAACTATGCAGACGTAAGACTCAATAAGTAAGTTATTAATGTAAGATATGAAGGTTTGTTATTGTGAAATAATGTTGCCCTGAATAATAAAGAGTTAATATCTCTGTATTTAATGTGAAGTTAATGGGTGTCCTCTCCTGTGTTTGTGTGTGGGTCAGTGAGAGCTATCAGCAGACGCTTGTGTGGATGTTTGATGACGTTCCGGACTCGTTCCCTCTGACTAAAGAGGGCTTCATAGTCATGCGCCGCGCTTCCAACAGGGTCAGGTGTGTATAGTGTGTGTATGTGAGTGAGAGAAGGAAAAGAAGTGCCTCACAGTGTTTTCAGCTTTGTGTATGACAGCTCCCTTTGCTGGTTTTAGTAGAGATTAACCTAATGTGTGTGTGTGTGTGTGTGTGTGTGTGTGTGTGTGTGTGTGTGTGTGTGTGTGTGAGAGTGAGACACAGGTCTTCAGATGATGACACAAGGAGCTGAGAGATTGAGCAGTACAGAATTTATGGAGAAGTTTGCTCCATCACTGAGGAGCAATGACACTGAAGCAGTAACCTCAAAGGCATGCTAAGATTGTGGAAGGGCGTTTCAATAGCTCAGAAGTGGAAGACCTAAGCCAGTGTGCTTAGAAGGTATTGAAATTGTTTGCATTATTTACTCTCATGTAGCATTATTGACTCTTGGGTAATAGTATACTGAACATGCTTATAGGGACTGGCCTACTGCAATAGGCCAGCTTCACTCGAGTGTGTACGTGCACAGCTGAACATAGGGTCCTCATGTAACCTTGTGCTCTATAACATTTTGTTCCTAAAGTTTCTAAAAAAATTATGTTCAGCAACTGCACAGGAAACAGACTGGAGGGAAGTGATAGTGACAATCATACTGAAACCACAGCATGCAGATGTCTAAGGGCAGTCAGAGACACAGGAAACTGACAACGGAGGCAGAAGTAGAAAGATAATCACTCCATGGGGGAGGGGGGAGAGAGCGTTAAGAGCAAACTGCTGTGGCTCAGGCTTGGTTGTCCTCCCATGCATACGGGAGGGGGTTTTGATTATAAAATGTATTACTGCGGACTTTGACCTTCTCTGGCAGACTTTGTGAATGTCAGGTGAAGCTCCCGGAGCTCTGCTAATAAAACTGCTGGTACTTCAACTTAATGCATATGGTCTGTTATCTTGATCCTTGTAACCAGATTCAATGAACACGTGAGTGCTGTCAAGTGAGGGATAGTAGAGCGCACTCAACAAAGGTAAGAACTAAACAACCATACGATCCTTCTGGACATCCTCACCAACCTTGGAATCACTGGCTATGCATGGAAGTGGTTGAAGTCCTATCTGGAGGATCACTCTTATCAGGTTCACATCCTCTCCATGCAGGCTCTCCACTGTTGTGCTGATGACACTCAACTAATCTTTCTTTCTAAAACTAAAGTTTTCTTTCTCACCCTCTGACAGACAGGTTTCCAGTCGCATCTTGGCATGCTTGTCTGACATCTCTTCATGGATGGCAGCTCACCACCTGAAGCTCAATCCCAGCAAGACTGAGCTGATATTCATCCCTGCAACTACAGGTCCTCATCATGATCTTGCCATCTCATTCGAGAACTCTTCGATTATTCCATCTGTAGAGGCAAGAAGTCTTAGTGAGAGTCTGGATGGCCAGTTATCATTCTCAACTCACATCGCGAACCTGACTCGGTCATGCAGGTTTCTTCTGTACAACATCCGAAGGATCCTACCCTTCCTCACCCAAAAGGCCGCCTAGGTGCTAGTGCAGTCTCTTGTTATTTCAAGGCTTGACTACTGCAACTCACTCTTGGCTGGTCTTCCCATGCACGCCATCAAGCCTCTGCAACTCATCCAGAATGCGGCAGCACGGCTCGTCTTCAATCTGCCCAAGTTCAGCCACGTCACCCCACTGCTGCGCTCCCTTCACTGGCTTCCTGTAGCTGCACGCATCAGATTTAAAACCCTAATGCTTGCCTACAAAGCCAAAAATGGACCAGCCCCTACCTACTTGATGGCAATGATGAAATCTCGAATTGTACCACGAGCCCTTCGAGCTTCGAGTACAGCTCGGCTTGACCCGCCATCCTTCAAGGCGCATGGAAGACAAGCATCAAGAATGTTCTCTGTACTGGCACCCAAGAGGTGGAATGAACTCCCACTGGCTGTCCGAACAGCGGAGTCACTTACTGTCTTCAAATGTAGACTGAAGACTGATCTCTTTACACAGCACTTAACTGAGCACTGAATTATAAGCTGCATTATTGTACTGCAGTGTGTATTGTAATTTATTGTATTGTATTTTTTATTGTAATTGTATTGCATTGAATGGCACAGAGTTCTGCGTTCAACTCTGTTCCTTTTTCTCTTGGTGTCTGCAGTGACATCTTGTTTCTAGCAGTATCTGAGCCCCGGACTGTCTTTTCTCTAAGCTATTGATAGCTAGCAAAAATACTTTCTCTAGATTGACAAAGCACTTCTTGTAAGTCGCTCTGGATAAGAGCGTCTGCTAAATGCTGTAAATGTAAATGTAAACAGTTATATCTGCTTTTTCCCCTCAACAGGATGCCAGTGGAGTTATCCCCAAAAAAGAGTCACAGAAAATGCTTAAAATTTACTTACCGTTATTTTCTGTTATAAAGAATGAGTAAAGGCTTACAGAGACCATAGATGATAGAATACAGTTGTACAAAGAATTCTGTAGACAAAAAGACCTTTACTTCACTTTCTGTCTAGTTTGTTGCCCTTGATGGATGCAAGGCTTAATTGCCCAACATCAGTGCCCGACTTCACTACTGCTTTTGTGTAGGCCTTGTAACTTTATTCTCTGTATTTATTACACAGCAGTTTTTCATGAGTGTTACCTCAAAGTACTTGAGAGTTCTCAGTTTTACCAACTGCTTCACTTTGTCAAGCTGTTTCACATCATCAGCACTGTGTCACCCTGACATACAAAAGAGATAGAAAGTCAGTTGTCATAACATGCTGTCTTTTGACCTCAGAAAATGTTATGACACAACTTGTCACCAAAAATCTTTCCCTTGACATAGTTGTTATGTCAGTTTGACATCAAAGTCGACAAAAGCAGTCTTTATAACCGCTGACGCCTTTTGTAATAAGTATTTATAAATGTTTAGGTTTGTTTGTGTCAGTTATCATGAAGCGCTTATGTAGGTGTCATGTAGCCTTCTAAACAGTAGTTTTTTTTTTAATTTGTAATTCATTTTTTTAAAACAAGATGTCTTTTTTCTTGAGAATTAGAGGTAGACTTCCATCAAACTGAACATACATAATGATTTATACTAGAACTGCAGGCATCATTTGCACAAATGCAGACATCCAGAGCACCCAAATATGTTTACGTTTCACTTCCTTTACAAGAATTAAAAATGGACAATGATGGAATCTCTACTAAGGAAAAAAAACACTCCACATACAAAATCCAATAATGTCCTGCAGTGTCATTACATCAGGCTATAGGCTATTCCTAACATCATTGCAGTCATCGCTCTATATATTCCAACACTTCTGCCCTGACAAAACAGTAGCGACCAATCAGAAAGCTGGTTTCAGACAAACACAACCAACACCTTCCAATGTCTTTGGATTCCACTGTCTCATTTGTTTTTTTTATCTTGCTTTTCCTGCATAAATCACTGCTGGGGCCTCTGAAATTAGCCAATCACAGGTTCACTCTGTTCCTCCTCCCCCTTTTCTCATCCAGTAGGGAGCCTATTTACAAATAATAAATAAGTAGATACAGAGATAATATAAATAAATATATCCTTAAAACTAAAATAACAAGCCTATTTAGAAACTGTAGGGAGTGAAAAACACAAAATATAAAGGGATTTAAATACATAAGTACAGATACTTGAAAAAATTACTTAAGTACAATAGCACAGTAATTGCACTTTACTTAGCACCTCTGCTAATAATTTTAATGTTAAATATTACAATACTCAGAGAGAAACTGAACTTGTTTGGATTTGAGCTGATATAAGCCTCTCTCATGAATACTACAAAAGATACTAAACAAAGCTCTGATGTTGGATGTCAGATTTATAAAGTAATAATCTGGTGCAACCAAAATATCAAAGCATTAGAATAACCTCACAACCCCCTTAACAAAGACTGTGCACAGCACTGCTCTGTATCTTGCCCACTGACCACACCCATTGGTACACTGGTCTGCAGCATTACATCATTAAGATCTGCATCATTACGTAGCTGGCTGCAGACAGACGCAGAACCCTGTTCAGTCAACAGCCTCCCACAGAGCAGGTTTGTCTAAAGACATTTAATCACTGCAGTAACTGAGATTAGCTTCTCTTGTGGAACCCACACTGGAGAAAATTAGCTGGGTTTGTTTAAAAAATAAGTCTGGCTTATTGAGTTAGCCTGCTTCATAGAATAACCTCCAGAAGGTAAGCTATGCTTAACAAAACATTGTTCTTCTCTTCAGATGTTTCTGTTCTGATATGACGTTGGTATGCACTTATTTTATAAACTGATTTAATCACAAATTGTGTGTGGTCCTAAAAGTCTGTGCCTTGTTGTAACCAACCTGGTTACCACTATCAGGGATTTCTCATGCCAGGTAATGTTTCTGGGTCTGCTGTTGGTATATGTCATAAACTGATTTCATCATAAATTGTGTGGTCTGTTTAAACTATAATTGTGCCTTTTTCATGAAAGTGATTTAAACAATGGATGATGAATTTCAGCTGAATGGGATTTTCTCTCCAATTATGTGATTAAGCCAGCAATGTCCAGCTTTATCTACAAAAGGGCCAGTGTGGCTTTAAGTTTTCATTCCCTGCTGGAGAAAAACAGCAAAGACCAGCATAAATTCCATGCTGCTCTAAGATGGTTTATGTTGATTTGGTGCTGATTTAACTGGTCGCCCAACACGGTCATGCTGATGACCAGCACACCAGCATCCAAAACCCGAAATTTCTGGTGATCAGCTCTGCTGCTATATGCTGGCTGTTCTAGCAGGGAACAGGCAGGAACTCATCCACTTATTTAATCAAGTGGTTCCAGTTTTTAAAGATTTAATCAGGTGCTTCTGCTTTGTTGGAACAAACAAACTGCAGCCATTTCCTTTAAAGGAAACACTAGACACCCCTGGATTAAACAACCCAGTACTGTGGGCACTCACCCTGTTATGAAGAGGAGATTCAGTGCATGTCAAAAACAACATTGCACTCTTTTGTGGATGGTTTTGCATGGTCATGTGACATGGTGAAATTAACAGCAACTATTTTTCTAAACTGATATTGTTACTAGAGGAATTGTAAGAAACTGATTCTACTGTTACCGTAAGAGATTTTTACAGATGTTTTACTTTTTATTTATTATATATTTATGTAATGATGTCATTTATTTATGTAACTTTAATTTCTGGTTAGCTTAAAATGATTATATTTTATAATTGGAAAGGTTCAGCCTGCACTGCCTGCTGCCGGCAGAGGGCAACTGCAGCAAGGCGCTGTGGATTAATTAGACCAACCCAATGCATCTGGAAGCTTACTTATTTAAGGTGCTGGCAAACACCAATGTTTGTCACACCTTTGTAGGGGGTGACCAGTACTGTACCTAGTCTTTGAAAAAGAAAAGAAATTGCCTCAAAAAACAAAAAGAGAGTAATTACCTCCAAATTACTCACAAAAGACATAGAAAAGAAATCCAAGTCATACACAAGTGTTTTCACCTGGAAGAGCAAACCCGTCGCAACCAAAGCTGACCTTCCTCATGCAACTGCCTCGTTTTTTGTTTGCCTTTCCTTTCCCCTTTCACTAACTCAGCCTTTGTTTGAGCATGCCGTGCTTGGCGTTACCTTAGTTTGATGCTCTTTGCCCCGTATCATTTCCACTTTCCTTGAGGTGCTTTTCCCGTCGTCACTTACGCACTCCAGTGGCGAAGCAGTAACACCGAGGCCTGTGGACCATAATAGAGGTGGTTCGAACCTCGGTCCGGGTCCCTCATTAGTAGCAATGGCAACAGAATCCCCCTATATCTCATTACCTTTTTGATTTTGCTTGGTTTCAGTTCTGCACTTGGGTCCGCCTCCCCGCCATCCCGTAACACAAATATCTACAGTGGTATAAAAAGTTTGGGCACCCCTGATCATTTTCATGATTTGTCTTTATAAATCATTGGTTGTTCGGATCAGCAATTTCAGATAAATATATCATATAGTATATATATATATATATATAGACTATATAGTAGACGAACACAGTGATATTTGAGAAGTGAAATGAAGTTTATAGGATTTACAGAAAGTGTGCAATAATTATGTAAACCAAATTTGGCAGGTGCATAAGTTTGGGCACCCTTGTCGTTTTATTGATTTGAATATATTTAGCACTAATTATTGGAACACAAAATTTATTTTGTAAGCTCAGCGACCTACATACACAGGTGAATCCAATTATGAGAAAGGGTTAAGGTGGCCAACTGCAAGTATTTCTCCTCTTTGCATCTTCTCTGAAGAGTGGCAACATGGGAGCCTCAAAACAACTCTCAAATGACCTGAAAACAAAGATTGTTCAACATCATGGTTTAGGGGAGGGATACAAAAAGCTCTCTCAGAGATTTCAGCTATCAGTTTCCACTGTGAGGTACATAGTGAGGAAATGGAAGACCACAGGCACAGTTCTAGTTAAGGCCTGAAGTGGCAGGCCAAGAAAAATCTGAGATTGGCAGAGGCGAAGGGTGGTGAGAACAGCCAGTCAACCCACAGACCAGCTCTACATCAAGACCTACAACATCATCTTGCTGCAGATGGTGTCACTGTGCATCGTTCAACTATTCAGCACACTTTACACAAGGAGAGGCTGTATGGGAGAGTAATGCAGAAGAAGCCTTTTCTGCGCACATGCCACAAACAGAGTCGCTTGAGGTATGCTAAAACACTTTTGGACAAGCCAGCTTCATTTTGGTATAAGGTGCTGTGAACTGATGAAACTAAAATTGAGGTATTTGGACATAACAAGGGGCGTTATGCATGGCGGAAAAAGAACACAGCATTCCAAACACTTGCTACCCACAGTAAAATTTGGTGGCAGTTCCATCATGCTGTGGGGCTGTGTGGCTAGTGCAGGTACTGGGAATCTTGTTAAAGTTGAGGATCGCATGGATTCCAGTCAATATCAGCAGATTCTTGAGAACAATGTTCAAGAATCAGTGACAAAGTTGAAGTTGCACCAGGGCTGGATACTTCAACAAGACAACGACCCTAAACACTGCTCAAAATCTACTAAGGCATTCATGCAGAGTAACAAGTACAACGTTTTGAAATGGCCATCTCAGTCCCCAGACCTGAATATTATTGAAAACCTGTGGTGTGATTTAAAGCGGGCTGTCCATGCTCAGAAACCATCAAACCCGACTGAACTGGAGAGTTTTTGTAAAGAAGAATGGTCCAAAATACCTTTAACCAGAATCCAGACTCTCATTGGAAGCTATTGGAAGCGTTTAGAGGCTGTTATTTCTGCAAAAGGAGGATCTACTAAATATTGAAGTCATTTTTCTGTTGGGGTGCCCAAACTTATGCACCTGCCTAATTTAGTTTAAATAATTATTGCACACTTTCTGTAAATCCTATAAACTTCATTTCACTTCTCAAATATGATATGATATGATATATTTAACTGAAATTGCAGATCTGAACAACCAATGAAATCATGAAAATTATCAGGGGTGCCCAAACTTTTGCATACCACTGTACATTAACAGAATTTCTGACTGAAAAGAAGGATATTAATCAGGGGCTGCTGGTATAAATGGTCTAGTGGGACCAAGCCTTCCCTCTCTTTTAAAGAGAAAAGGCATCAAAATAAGGTTTCATTTTTAGTATTCCCATCATTGAATTGCTGTTGATAATTGACTAGAAGCAGATTATTTTGGACTTCTGTGGACTCAAGAACAGCAGCCCCACCATAAGGTAGTAAAAAGAATATGAAGTGGCTGAGGTTGGACTGATTTACTTACAGCCTAAGCTGCTAATTCACTCAGAGTGAAACGCTCCCCAGATTCATTATTCATTTGGGAAAATTTGTTAAGCCCATAATGTCCTGCTTCACCTTTCTGCAGTCTGCACTACTCGTTCGGGAAGGTAGGACCCCAGATATCAAGTGGACAGTAGGCCACTATTCACTCACTGACAGCAGCCACCAGCAGTGCACTGTTTTTTACTTATTATTTCCCAGTGACGTTAAGCAGAATTTTAGACAATGTTAGTTTTCACAGCTCCTTTGCCTATTTATTTTCTTTTCTTTCTTTGTTCGTTTCTATATCCTTTGTTAATTGCATTAAAATCCCTCAACACCTTGCATTCCTGGGGGCCTGGGTGGTATTTCTCCAAGAAACTCATTTGGGGAAAATGGAAACATCCAAATGTAAGGTAAATTGGATAGGTCAGTTCTACTTCTTTTCCTTCAATTCCAAAGCAAGGGGAGTGGCAATCTTGATTCATAAAACTGTTCCTTTTACCTGCTCTAATGTCATAGCTGATCCTAACGGTCATTATCTTATGCTTACGGGCACACTATATAACACTCCTGTGCACTTAGTGACTGTCAATGCCCCCAATTGGGATAATAATGAGTTTTTTTAAAGACTTGTTTTTTAATATTTCAGATCTTTCCTCGCACTTCCTTATTATGGGGGGATTATTATGACATGATCATTACCAAGACAATAGGCGTTAATCGCTTCACAGCAGGGGAGTGGGCTACATGCTGGCTGGTTTCCCTTCTGAAAATTTTCATAGCTTTAGTCATTCTAATGATAAGCCCCATGTTTTCCATGGTCTGTGCTGGTCTTTGGATGTATGTTTGATATGTTGGATGTTTGTACTGTTCGAAGTGTATTGTTTGGTGTATTCCTTCGTCGTGTTTCTAGTCTGTGTTCATTTTTTCATCATGTCTGTCCCTCGTTCAATGTTGGCTCAATGACCCTGGACCGTTCTGACCATGACCCTGGATTTGCCCCAATAAATCGTACTTTTCTCCGCACACGCGTCCACCTCCTCATCGCTCCACGTTACAGAATTTATTTATTTATTTTTTATAGATGACCGGATGGTTAATTCCTTGATTTCTTGCACATACAATTCTCATTTCGGACCATGCTCCTTTTAGTATGGTACTCTACTTGGAAGGATGCTTGTGCTCCGTGGAATCTGAACACGTTTATTATTTGATGAAGTTTTTGTTAAATTTGTTTCTGATCATATAGATTTTTTCTTAGCACCACCGCTACTCCTGAGATCTCTGCCTCTACACTTTGTAAACATTTAAAAGTTTACATACAAAGTTCGATATTTTGGCCTCTGATCAGGCCGCAGAGAGGCTTCTTAAATCCAGGTCTGAATACTTTGAAGATGGAGAAAAGGCTGGCAAACTTTTGGCTCATCAGCTGCGTCAAACTGTTCTGTCACGCCAGATTTCTCAAGTTTGATCGGCCAATGGACTCACAACCGATCCTCTGCAAATTAATTTAGAATTTAAACAATTTTATGAGACTTAGTACTCATCTGACATAACAGCGGAAACTCAAGCCTTTAATAACTTTTTTGACTCCCCTTTCCATAGACAATCTTATTTTGGCTGTTTCATCTATGCAAAGTGGAAGATGTAAAGGCCCAGATGGGTTTCCCATTGAATTTTATTAAAAATCTTTTGGATGAATTGGCCCCCATGTGATTAAATATTAAATATGCACAATGAATCACTGGAAATAGGCAGACTACTTACCACTCTTAATCAAGTGGTCATTTTTGCCATTCTTAAAGACAAAGATGTATCAGTCTGCTTGTCCTATTGTCCAATGAGTTTATTAAATGCTGATTTTAAAATTCTATCTAAAATTCTCACCTCAAAGTTGGAGAAGCCACTACCTTCAGTGATATCTCCAGAACAAACTGGATTTATCAATAACAGGAATCTCTATCAACCTGAGGCATTTGTTTAATGTAATCTATACGAATTCCAACTCTTTGGAAGCAGTAATTTCAATGGACCCTGAAAAGGCTTTCAACAGGGTGGAATGGGATTACTTCTTCTACACATTGAAAAGATTCGGTTTTGGTAGTTCATTCATTTCATGGGTGCACTTGTACACCTTCCCTATGGCTGTGATTAGGAACAATAACTCAGATTTTTTTCCTCTATATCATAAATATCATCTAGTATATCTACTAGACAAGGATGTCCTGCACGTCCCTTACTGTTCTCCCTGGCCATTGAACCCCTTTCTCTAGCTCTCCGTGATAATGTTGACATCACAGATATTACTAGATATAAACAGAAGGTTATGCTGTTTGCTGATGATTTGCTCCTTTTTGTTTCTAATCTTCACACTTCGCTCCCTGCAGCTCTTTCCAAGACAGACCAATTCACTGCTATTTTGGGCTATAGATTGAACCTTACAAAAAGTGAACTCCTTCCCCTTAATGATGCAGCTGCAGAGGAAGCCAAAATTATATCATTTAAATTGGCTCAAAATACAACCCCAATTCCAATGAAGTTGGGACGTTGGGTAAAACATAAATAAAAACAGAACGATGATTTGCAAATCCTTTTCAACCTATATTCAATTGAATACACTAAATATTTTGTCTTTGTAATGTTCAAATGGATAAACTATTGTTTTTAGTAAATATTCACTCATTTTGAATTTGATGTCTGCAACACGTTCCAAAGAAGTTGGGACAGAGGCATGTTTATCACTGTGTTACAACACCTTTTAACAACACTCAATAAGCGTTTGAGAACTGTAGACACTAATTATTTAAGCTTTTTAGGTGGAATTCTTTCCCATTCTCGCTTGATGTACAACTTCAGTTGCTCAACACTCCGGGGTCTCCGTTGTCGTATTTTGCGCTTCATAATGCGCCACACATTTTCAGTGGCAGACAGGTCTGGACTGCAGACAGGCCAGTCTAGTGCCCACACTCTTTTACTAAGAAGCCACGCTGTTGTAACACGTGCAGAATGTGGCTTGGCATTGTCTTGCTGAAATAAGCAGGACGTCTCTGAAAAAGATGTTGCTTGGATGGCAGCATATGTTGCTCCAAAACCTGTATGTACCTTTTAGCATTAATGTGTCTTCACAGATGTGTAAGTTACACATGCCATGGGCACTAACACACCCCCCATACCATCAGAGATGCTGGCTTTTCAATTTTGCACTGATAACAATCTGGACAGTCTTTTTCATCTTTGGCCCGGAGGACACGACATCCATGATTTCCAAAAACAATTTGAAATGTAGACTCGTCAGACCACAGGACACTTTTCCACTTTGCGTCAGTCCATCTCAGATGAGCTCGGGCCCAGAGAAGTCGGCGGCGTTTCTGGGTGTTGTTGATATATGGCTTTCGCTTTGCATCGCAGAGTTTTAACTTGCACTTGTAGATGGAGAAACGAACTGTGTTCACTGATAGTGGTTTTCTGAAGTGTTCCTGAGCCCATGTGGTAATATCCACTACAGAATGATATTGGTTTTTAATGCAGTGCCGCTTGAGGGATTGTAGGTGACGGGCATTCAATGTTGGTTTTCTGACTTGCCACTTACTTACAGAGATTTCTCCAGATTCTCTTTTGATCATATAGTAGATTATAGATGATGAAATCCCTAAATTCCTTGCAATTGCACATTGAGAAACGTTTTTCTTAAACTGTCTTGAACTATTTGCTCTCGCAAACTGCTCACATTCTTGCTTGTGAAGGACTGAGCCTTTAAGGGATGCTGCCTTTATACCCAATCATGACACTCACCTGTTTCCAATTAACCTGTTCACCTGTGGAATTTTCCAAACAGGGGTTTTTTGAGCTTTTGTTGCCTCTGTCCCAACTTCTTTGGAACGTGATGTGTGAATCTGTCAAGTTTCTTTGCCATCTCCTAGATAGCAATGGGATTTCCCTGCATCCAGGGAAGGTCGATGTCATCACAAGGATGTCAAGAGCTGAACTTGGAATTCAAGACACTTTCCATCTCATGGTACAATGCCTGCGAACCGCTAATGTGCCCAAGCCCTTGGATTCTCCTTGTGACAGCATGACCATCAAAGCTTGCTTGGACAAACATGAACTGTGGGAGACAACAGCAGAGTTGAGAGCATCACAAGCAATCCAGTCTCTTCAGAGTTTCACACCTCCTGACTATATGAGCTTGACCCTACCATTCAAAAGATCATGCCATTTGTCAATCAGAGAAAGCAGCCTTCGAAATGAGAGGGGTAGAATGGACTCAAAAACCCTGGTACTTCTTAAGCAGTGGGAACAGTGAGTCCATGATTGTGTCCTCTACAGAGTCAGGAAAGATCCTCTTAATAGGCAGAAAAGACATCAGTTTGTTCTACCTGCCAGTCTACAGGAGAAAGCTTTAAAGATATTGCTGCTCAATAAGGACAGGCAAGGACACTCTACCTTGCATGGCAATGCTTTTTCTGGCCTAAAATGGAGCATGATGTCAGAGTATGTGAGGTGTTGCCAACGATGTATTTTGGTCAAAACACCTGAACCATCTATGAGAGCACCATTAGAAAGTATTAGGACTAGTGCTCCCATGGAGCTTGGAGATTTTTGGAGTGCTGAAGACAGAAAACAGGATTCCATGGATGTTTCCATGTTCAAATCAGACTGCGAAACAAGTCGCCAAGAAGTTATTGGATCATGATGTGTGTATGGTTTTCCCCAGAGAGCAAACACCAAGGCGCCAACTTCGAGAGTGCACTCACAGCAGAGCTTTCAGGAATCTCCAAGTCATGCACTACAGCATATCACCCAATGGGCAGCGGGGGAACTGAGAGATTCAAACCACACGCTTGGCAATATGCTACAAACTCTCCCTCTTCAGGAAAAGCATGAGTGGCCTGAGCAGATTCAAACTATACACGCAACTGTACACAAAACAGGGTATGCCCCTTTTCAGTTGTTCGGTCGGTGCATCACAATTTGATCTTTAATATTAGTTTTCTGCCTGTAGACACATGTAATGAGGTGATTAGCGATGACAAGTTCAGTGATGTCCAGAGAATGAGCTATGCATTCTGGACTCATTTGAGACCTCAGAGCATGAAAATCCAGAGGCTAGAAGTACTGCCTGGATGTCATATGATTCTGAAGGTGCAAAGAGTTTTATGTCATCTGTTGATGGGGTTAAGGAAGATAAGCCCAGTCCAGAAGATGATGAATCTAGTATCCAAGGAGATGACCATGAGGACAACTGTCTCACACAGAATGCTGGTGTATATAGTCCAGATGATTCAGACCAGTCAGTCATCACAGACACAATCTCAAATGCTCCTGGCTCATCAGAACACACTAATATTGAAACACAGTCACACATCACTGACACACAGGGAGTTGTTAGGTCTCGTGCAGGTAGCATTCTAAAGAAGGTCAGTCGCTTGATTGAGTCTATGGCTCAGAAGTCTTTTAATGTTTTAATTTTACTAGCACAATCACTAAGAAATCAGTCATATTTTCTATTTTTAGAGCTCTTTTGTCGAGTTAGTGCAAAACATTTTGAATGGATTGTTTTCATGTTCACTGTGAATTTCAAAATGTAAATGGGGGCCAGGTTACAATATGGTGTACAATGCACCATATCATTCCAGGAAAACCTATGGCCTGATCAAGCTTGTGTTCCTCCTGACCTGTTCGACAGGTACTGAATCACTGTAAGAAGGTTCTTCATAGCCTGTGCCAGTTGTGATTAGATGTGCTTTCCAGATACTAAAGTCTAGCATATATTCTGGATCCAACTGATCAGGATTTTAGTGAAATTCAAGGTGAATGTAGCGGATATGGTAGATTTATTTTTTTATTTCCCCAATAAAAGTTCACCAATGAATGTACAGCTACCGTTTAGGCTTAAATGGCGTCCCCCCCACCCACTCAACCACCCACCCACCACAGCGTATGTACGTGAGAGAAACAGAATTCATTCAGTGCTGTGCTTTTGCCACTCTCAATTTTTATATAGAAAAAGAGAACAAAAGAATAAATTCCTAGTCATATGGCAGAGCGTGTCCAGTCTTCCTCTTCCACACATGACTGCATACACCGGTTACACTAACATGCTAAAAGTATGGTGTTTGGGTTTAACTTCTTATGCAGAAGGAGATTTTATATTGCATAAATGCTGATGTCGGGAGAAACTGGGGACTGTTTGAAGGCTTGCTGAGTCTTGTATCATTGCTTAACCCCAAGTTTCTCCTGTCCTGTTGGGCCTACATCCAGAGGTGGACGAAGTACACAAATCATGTACTTGAGTTAAAATAGAGATAGCCAAGGTAAAATATTCCTCCAGTAAAAGTAGAAGTCCTTACTCTAGACCTCAACTTGAGTAAAAGTACAAAAGTATTTGCCTTCAAATGTACTTAAGTATCAAAAGTAAAAGTACTAAAAGATTAATTATGGCTCTGATGTCCTGTTATCATTTTTGTAACAAGACTCGCTTCATGAACTCATTTTAGGTGAAAATCCTCCAGCGTCTCTCTTGGTAAACCACTCTTTTAATAGAATGTCATTAATTAGTGACGCTGACGTCTATTAAAATGATCATAAGCACAAAACACTGAAGGTAAACAGTTTCCATCAGGGAGAACTGAGTGGCTCTGAAATCACTTTTTACAAACAAGCAAAGTTTCAGTTTAAGATTACTTTGTAAATTAGTTACAAGTTTAATAAAAACTGGCTTTAAACTCAAGATCACAAATAAGTTTTAATTTACTATATTGATCTGTAGGCCTCTGTTCATAAACATAAACTAACCAAAACTAATTTACTATAAAATAAAAGTGTTTGTATGAATTCAGAAAAAAAGAAACGTGCCAGTCAGGACTGCATGTGTGTACATATTTCTATATTGTGGTCTATTTACAGGTTAGTTTAGTTCCATCATTGGTGTTCTTGCTTTGCACTTCTTTCGTTTCGACATGTTACGTTTTTATACACACAAAAATCAAAAGGAACGACAGATTTCTCAAAATGTAGTGGAGTAAAAAGTAAGATATTTGACTCTGAAATGTAGTGGAGTGAAAGTAAAAAGTCGCCCAAAATGGAAAAACAAGTAAAGTACAGATACAGAAAAAAACTACTTAAGTACAGTAACAAATTACATTTACTTAGTTACTGTCCACCACTGCCTACATCCTATAAGCTGCAATCTCCATGGACTGCTATTCGCCTGGTGGGACCATGCTATTTTCTTCTTTAAGGATTACCCTAAACCAAAGCCAATGCTAAATAGTCTATGGACAATTCTTTTCTTGAAAGACTGCGAGATCCAAATGTTTGATTGGTAGGGGTTTGTTTTCTGGTTTGTTTGTTGGGTTATTCATTTTTCTTTTGGTTTATTATCCTCCATTGTATTTTCTACATGTAGATAAAAGGTGTCGCAGATACTTCCTGTTTCGTTGTGGTTCTGTTGGTCACCTTACTCACCTCTTTTGCTGCCTCTATATCTCTAAACACCATAGCATTTACATCATCCCAGAGAATATCCCCCTCATTTGTTTTGTAGCTAATTACCTAGTGGGTTCTCTAGGCAAATGGTTACCATGTAAGTGATTTAAACAATAGTGGAGAAACTTCAACTGAATGTGATGGTCTCTCCAATCATTTGATTAAGCCAGCAATGTCAAGTTTTATCTGTAAAAGTGTTGGATTTCCTGCTGGTCTAAGCTGGTTTCTGGTGATCTAGTTTAACCTCATATCACATTACTCAGACAGATTGAAATGATGGAATATCAGCTGACATAAATCTTTACTGTAGATACCAAAAGATACTAAACAAAGTTCTGATGTTGGATGTAATTTCTTTTAGATAATAATCTGGTAATAATGGTGCAAACAGAAAACCAGTGTATGAATACACCATTACAGACTATAAGTTCTTCTTACACTGAAAGTACTGATATGGACTCTTCCAGAGGTGCCTGGAACACAGTTGGGCATCCAAGTTTCAGATGGTGTTTAGAGGCAGTCACCACCCTTCATAGAACAAAAAACATAATTGTCTTCTGAATAATGACAAGACAGATTATGCTTAAACAGACCAACAGCATGAACTAACAAATCAAAATATGTCCATTTAGATTTGAGGTTGACTTTTTTTTTTGTTTGGCAAGGTACTTTTTTTTACACTTGAGGCATTATTTCAGTAGGGTAACAATTTTACTTAATATGAATTTAGGCTGTTTGGGTACGCATCATTTGTTCAGGTTTGGTGTTTTCAAAGTTTATCTTCTTGTGAGAATTAAAATACGTAAACACTTTTCTTGTGTTTCTCACATTTAGCAAAACAGATCGAGTTTCTTCTCCAAGCCAAACCCATCAGTCATGGCAGATCGTCAGGCATCTTATGGGTAAGACGTCCTTTTTATCTGATAGTGTCACCCACATCATAACGACTTTATCTTAAAACAAAAACATGTCCAAGTAAACAAATGCTAACTGGTTCACTCTTAAAAATAAAGAGTTATTGATCTGGGATCAATAAAGGATTCTAATGATGATTCTGAAATGGCTTTCAGTGAATGGTGGTTTAAAATCTTGCGTGAAGCTACTCAAACGTATCTCTAGAAAAAATCTAAATAAATTCAATCTCAGTACAAATTTTGTTATTAGGATTTTGCAATGTGTAAAATAAGAATGAAATTCCAGGGCTGTCAAAACATTCATTAGATGTAATCTCACAGAATTGTGTCACACCTGAGGTTTCTCACACATTTTTATGTCTATCCTCAGAACAAACTACTGATTAATATTCACACACTTCACTTACACTTGGGATTTCTGTACATAACATTCACCACTTATCCCAGATACAGCTGATCAGCCAAAAAATGTTTGATGTCTGATATCTGCCTCTATACTCTATACTCTATACTGTACTGTGATTGTCCCCACATTCTCTCATCTCCGTAATCACATACTCAAAGACGTCTGTCAACCCACTCAAAATTTATCTAGATCCTTCGTTTTGTGTAGACAGACTGATATGGTTTAGAACACGTCCATGGATGTCTTCACACCTGAAAGTCTGGACCAAGATCCAAACCAATGAACCAATGTTAATGAATGTTTTTAATAACATACAAACACACTTAAAATTCAACATTTAAAACATAAACATATTGTGTGAAATCTAGCTGTAGCCGGTCCAAAATAAGAATATCTAAAAAATAACTTCAAGATGAAGACATCTGAACATCTGGCAATCCGAACCAAGTTTCATGTTTTTGTTACACTGAATACATTTGATCTGGTTAGTTTTGGTTTCACACTGGAATTGCACTTAAGAACTGACATGACAGACCTACATCCTGTTGTAAATCACCTATCAGGGCTGTGTCTCCCTGTACTTGACAGTAGCCATGTTTACATGCAGCCTAATAATCCATTAAAAATCCAACTAATAGTTCAACCAGAATAGAATACGTCCATGTAAACACCTCAATCGGAAGAGTCTAGTCCGATTGAGAACATTCAGAATACAATTTCTGTCCGATTGAACGAGGTGGGTAAACCTCTAAACAATCTGTTAAATGAAAGAATAACATCCATGTAAACGCCCGAATTCGATTACACTCCAATCAGAACGTGCAAGTACGTCATAGCGAAAGGTTTACACCATTCAACGTGGTGGAGCAGACACTGGTCTGAAGAGGAGACAAAGTTTATGCTCTGAGCTTTAAAAGACTGCGGTGGGACGGATGGCCAGCTTATGTGTCTCAGAGCACGACGTCTTCCTTTATAAGTGCATGTGAAGGACGTTTTTTCTGAGCCTGACATCATCCATCCATCCATTTTCCAAGCCGCTTCTCCATCAGGGTCGCGGGGGGGGTGCTAGAGCCTATCCCAGCAGTAAGTCTGACATCAGTTTAAAGCAATTAAAACAAGCACGCCAACTGGAAACTCATCTCATGCAGACTGAATGTCACGTGATGTTCGCCATCATGGTAACATTTACTCTCAACGCTGCCCAACGCATGCGCGTCATTTTGCATCGGATCACTTGTAGTCGGCATGTAAACGAAGATTTTCGTCAGATTGTTGAGTAGAGTGAGCAGATAAACCCCTCAGTCTGAATCTGTAATCCGATTGTATTCAATCAGAATGGCAAAACTCTTTGCCTATAAACATAGTGACTGGTTTATAGAGGAGTGTCTGATGTCAATGTGTTGCCAATTCAGCAGATCTGAGGATGATGGGAGGAGTACTATAAAGTGGGGTGTTGTGTGTGGCCCTCACCAAGCACAACCCACTACTTTAATTTCAAGCGCTCTACTTTAACACCCCTTATACTTCCTTAAATTTAAGGGCACACAGAACCAAGATAAGACTGATGCAGCTGAACGGCTTTTATTTTCTCGATGGCTTAAACAGAAACCACCATCTCACTGTAACAAAACAAAACAAAAAAAAATGCAATTTATTATTTCTAATCTCAATTTATAAATATAATTTAAAATTTATACAACAGCGAATTTTTTAAAACTCAGCTAAAGTCAAATAGCATAAGATAATACATATAATTAACTCCAGCGTCTCATGAAAAGAGCACAACCCTCAGCCTCATCACGTACTGCCACCCCACATTAAACCCAATAAGCACAATCAAATGCCAAAAAAATGAATGAGTAATTAAATCAAAATATACAGCAAGGAAAAAAAAACAAAAGCAAATTTACACTCCAAAAAAAAGTGCAAACCACACCTGAAAGAAACCACAAGTAGGGACGGAATACGTACAGTCTACCAGTCTACTGAAACCAAGGCCCATTATTATCCAAGGCCATACTATTCAACGATCAGGGAACTTGGCCTTTTATAGCGTTACTTCTTCATCTTCTTTCGGCTGCTCCGTTTAGGGGTCGCCACAGCGGATCATCTGCCTCCATCTTGCCCTATCCACTGCCTCCTCTACCTTTACACCAACCATCTCCATGTCCACCTTCACTACATCCATAAACCTTCTCTGAGGTCTACCTCTTCTCCTTCTACCTGGCAGCTCCATCTCCAACATTCTTTGCCCAATATATCCACTATTCCTCCTCAACACACGTCCAAACCATCTCAACCTGGCCTCTCTGGCTTTATCTCCAAACTGCTCCACCTTCACTGTCCCTCTGATCTGCTCATTTCTAATCTTGTCCAGCCTTGTCACTCCTGTGGACGAAACCAGTCCTGCGTGTTCGTTGATGCAAAATAAATGAGACGAGTAGATCAGACTGAAGTGAAACAAACGGTTTTATTACAGAATTCTGGAGAGGTTACAAACAGAGAACATGCATCATGTATCTCCCAAGTAAGCTCTGACCCCTTCTCATCTGACTCCCTTTTTATAGTCGCATGACTGCTCCTTCCTTTCCCCAGCCTCCAATGTGTGCGTTAGGCCATCTCACCAATCCACATCATAAAAGTGTAAGGATGCGCTCGAGACGTGAGCGCATCTGCAAGGTCAGCTTAAGGTATTCCCTGTGTTTACCAACTCCCCCCGTTTTCCAGACAATGGCTCTGCTTATCTGACCAGATGAACCACATGTGTGGTGGGCTAATCCCAGGGTCTACTACTATTAGCTTCAAGGTATTTCCTGTTATCTGACGTCCTTGTGTATTCCACCATTAGTCAGCACACAGCCTTATGTGCTGACTCTTAGCTCTTAGAATTGTACAATATAACCATTAAGCTTTCAATGCTAAACATAATACATCTTAAAAAGAGTAATATGAACAATACTAAGGCTAATAATTCCACAATTCCCCCTTTTGACCTTTCACCCGAAAGGTCAACATTCAGACATAACATCGTAACCTCTATATGTTGAGTTCTGACCTGCGCAGTTAATGACAAATCAAATATCCATGCTGTGGAGCTGCCTAGGGTGTAGTCTAATTGTATTCCCCCATATCTACTAATACAACGGTCTTTGTTCATAGTTGATCGTCTACACACCTCATATTCCCCCCTTCGTGGCTAAACCGGGCCTCAAAAACAAAAGATGAACATGAGTGCGACTACACATATAACACATTACATTTGCTTAACAACTGCACATTGTCTGGAGTGTGAGAGCGAAAAAACCTGTCAGGCAGCCAACCTTCCTGAAATATCCATCAAACAATTTGGACAGGAAAAATTCTCTCACGGTTCTCCTGCCACAAGCAACCTCCTTTATGGAACTCCAGTCCAATGTTAAAAGAAAAATTCAATATGTATGAAGGTGACTTAAGCTAATACATATGGAACCCCAAAAATAAACAACTTAAAATAATGTTCGTTAGCGGGCTATTCGACCTATCAGACCCGATAACAAACCTAAAACCCATTTCCCTAACTCGTGAAAAGAAAAGAAAACACATCTGAGGTCCCAACGTATTCAAGCAAAGACATATAAACACATCAATGTATCAGACTGAAACTCTTCCACATGTCGACTCCTCAAGTGGTGTTGATGGTGTTGGGTGTAGACCTTCTTGTTCAGAGTCTCTCAGTCCTTTTTTATCGTCCATCCGTGAAGGTGTGCACCCCTTCAACGCATCCCGATTTCCAAACACTAAACCTCCCCCCTTTCTTTCTAAAAGGGAAAGAAAACAACAGCGAGTCTTTGGGAAAAACAACAGACACATCATATGCGAATCACAACTCCATAAGATAATGCCAGATCCACTAAGAATGAATATAAAATGATTAAATATTCAAAAAGAATATTCTTCCACCAGTTCACCTTCTTCCACCTCATCCTCGTCTTCATCATTAATGTTAATGGGAGTGCTGCTACCCAATTTAAACCTGTCTGCTGACAGATTTTGGCAATGCGATTTTTCAAACTAGCATTCATTTTTTCACAAATCCCTTCACTTTATGGGTGGTAAACTACTCCAAGATGTTGTCTAATCCCCAATTTTGCAAAATCATTCTTACTATCTTATCCACAAACTCTTTCCCATTATCTGAGGAGATCCGGAAGTCCCTATCTACCTATGACTTCTTTACACAAAATTTAGGTACTGATAAAGCTACTACCACTAATAAATATCTTTTCCCTTCAACTGGTTTTATGATGCCAACAAAAATCCACAACAACTCATGCATAGGACCCCTTGGAATCGGAATGTGACCAGGAGGAACTATCATACCCTTCCGAACATTATTTCTCCAACAGATTGTGCACCTACCTATGACATAATCAATCTACTCAAGTAAGTATGGTGCCCAGAACCCATACGCCTTTGTGATTTTACTTCTAACTTCCCCTCTTGCAAGATAAGCTAACCCATGTGCTTCATCAGAGCATGCAACAGCTGGAGGTAACAATGATAGCTGCGATAGTTAGAGCTGAACCTGACTCAGCTATTGTTGTGATGATAGCTGATTTAGCAGAGACTGACTCTATTTGACCAAAGCCTGCTTCTTCTCCTTCTCCTTCTTCTTGTCATCCCGACCTGGTTGGCTATATGATCTGTATTCACACCTTTTGCCATACTTCCAAGGCCAACCACCTCTGCCAGTTTGCTCCTCACTGGTAGGGGCAACCTCTTCTGTATTTTGGCTCGCAAAATGGACTGTTCCATTTGATTCAAATCCGGATCATTTCCTGTAACATTTCTCCACACTTGAAGGGCTCTTGAAACATAAGCTCTCGGGTTTTCTTTCAGTCCGAGTGGCTCAATCAGAATATTATCAGGATGCGCATTTGTCGGAAATGTATCACTCAATGCTCTCTACATTCGACCTCAAACTGCAGAAAACAGCTCTGGATCATTCACAGCAGTCCCCACATATCAATTTAGTCCAGCTTTCTGTAGAATCTCGTCCATAGCTGGAACCCCTAGGAGATTAACTAAAAGTCTCCTGATACCTCCTATGGCAGGCTGTGTTCCCACCATAAACTCTTCCGCACAACATCAACCGGAGTAATTACATTTGACACCTTAGTTTGCTTTTTGTCTTTTTTAACAGTTCCCTTATTAACCCTTATTGTTAATTAAAAATTTCTTTATTCATCAATAAATGAACACACACTGAAGATTTATAAACAGTGCTAGCTAGAATTAAATGCACTTACATCTAAATACTAATTTCTAAGTTTGTGAAAGAGTTTGTGGATAAAACAGTAGCCTCTTAGTCACCCACAGATGTCTTCAATGGAGCTCAGGTTAAGTAATGCACTGGTTCTCCGCCCACAGTCATCTGGCTCTCTCCTGCTCATTCAAACAAAAGTGAATATGACACAACAAAGAGTTAATCCCAATCCATTCTTTTAACAATGCACACATTTATACACTTATCTGTCAGCACAGTGGTTATTTACTTCCTCAACTATTCTGTCCTTTCTTGGGAGCTCATCTCATTTATATATATTTTATCGACGTCTCTGAAAAGAGGTTCATAGATTTTACTTAACTCTTAGATGTCCACGACATAATCAAAGGTCCTCTTTTGTCTCCCAAAGAAGACTCATTGTTGTTTATAACCATATAAAGGTAAAACAAAACATAGGACTCCTTATCCATATGACTTTTCCTCCTCACATTAATAATATTCAAATTTTATAAACATTACTCACTTTAACTAGTGATTCTAAGTTTAATTGTCCTCCATATAAGAGACTCATAAATCTATTTATTTATTTATTTTATTTTTTTCAGCAAAGTCCCCTACAAAGTCTCCTTAAGTTTTAACTATATAAAGCAAATATCATTCCTTATCAATCCTCAACTCTCATAAAGTTACTCTATAGACACACAGCAGGTCAGAGAACATAAACGCTTCACCCCCAGAAAGAGAAGAGGGAGGGGTGGCGCTCAGACACACACACAGACCCAAATCTGCGCACACACACGTCTTACTCAGAAAAGGAGGGGCTGACACACAGACGAAGTCCAGCTTCGTGTACACACACACACAACGCACAGAGAGGGAGAGAGAAAGAGAGAGAGAGACCAATCCCCCTTTCTCTTCCTTTTTCTCTAAGAACGAAAAACTATACAACACACACAGAACGAGCTCAGCATTTTCCTTAAAGTCGACTCATCCACACATTACTATAGCATGCTTTTGCCACCATTCACTTTTCTTTATTAACTTTATCCACCAAATTCCCTGGGCCCGGGGTGTTCCCCAAATTTTATCAAGCCAAATCCGACTATTTCTCAAAGCCAATTTCCAAGCAGTGACTAATGTACAGATATCTTACCATTAAGAAGCTATAGGCCTAGTACTTGTTCTACCCATGCCAAGGCGTTACTTATTAAGTGAGTACCATTATCTGAGTGAATTCTTTTGGGAAACACGTGTTGGGGAATCCAGTGATTGATCAACATTTTACAGACTGATTTGCTCTCTTTCCTCATAGTGGGGAACGCTTCCACCCAATCTGAAAATACGTCCACGAACATTAACAGATACCTGTACTTCCTGACTGTCTGAATCATATCTGTATAATCTATCTGAATGTGTTCCCCTGTGCCATTGGGCTTAGGGAATTTTCCTACCCCTGGTTTGCAAGTTTTTTGCCACATTATTTACATTACATACTTCACATTCTTTTACATGTGTGGCTATCATAGCGGTTAGAAATGGATGCCACCATCCTTTCAAGTTTTCCTTCATCTGTACCTTTCCTACTTGGGCCAACCCATGAGCTTCTCCCAGCCCTGCTTTTACCAAAGTCCATTGGGACCTTCCCAGACTAATTCACTATTTCTACCACCTTTATCCAGTCACATAGTCTTTTCTTCTGGGCTAGCCTGATCCTGCACTTGCTTGAGCTTTTCTCCTGTCGAAATTGGTTCCCATGGTTCACCTTCCTTCAACACCATCTTCCAACTTCGTTCTTTTATAACCTGCTGCTTCCTTTGCTGCCTTGTCTGCTGTCTCATTACCTCTTTCCACCAATGAGTCCCCTTTCTGATGTCCCTTGCACTTTATGATGGCAACCTGTTTTGGTAGTTGTATCGCTTTCTCTAGTGCTAAGAACTCTTCCTTGTGTTTTACGGGTTTGCCCGCACTGGTGAGATAACCTGTCTCCTTTCATGGTGTAGTCTGGTCTAGCAAGGTCAACCGCATGTGCTAGTTCCTGCTTTAGTTCAATGAACGCCTGCTCTAGCTCAGGTGTCCATGTCAAAATGCCTGGCGTTAGGTTATTGTAGGAGGGTGGGGATACTTGGGGATACTTACCATTCTATCCAGGTTGCCATTATATGTGCACTTCAACCTTCTGACCTTAGCTATTTCCTGTTCTGCATCTGATAACCTCTTCCTGGCTTTTCCCTTCTTAAACATTCCTGCCTTTTCATGTTCTGCCTTAGCCTCGTCTAATTCCTTTATTGCTCTAGCTGTAAAATCATTTAACGCCTGTCCCAAAGAAATCTGGTCATGGGGAGACAGTTCTTTATCCAGCATCCATTTTCTCAACAGTTTCTCCGTTTCTGCTCTCACCTTTTTCCACTTTTTTGGGTCTATCTCTAAGTCATAAACCGCTTTTGCCAAAATAATTATCTGTTCCTCCACTGTTTTCCATTGCCAATTCCCCACCCCAACTGTATTATCCAATTCTTTTTCTAAATCTCTTTTACTGTATTCAGCCATGTTGATCAAAAACTGGTACTCACCAAGACGTCTTCGAAGTTTTACTTGCTCAACTCACAATGCTCAGTTGTCACCGTTAGGTTTGCTGCATGTGAGGAACTTCAAACTTATCACGAATGGGCGCTTTAGAGGACCACCCTCAGGGACTCCAACCCGGTACTTTAGAGGACCACCCTCAGGGACTCCAACCTGGTACTTTAGAGGACTCAAACCTCAAGGACTCCAACCTGATACTTTTAGAGGACTTGAACCTCAGGGTCTCCAACCTGGTACTTTAGAGGACTTGAACCTCAGGGACTCCAACCCTGTTTTAGGGAGAGCCAATCCCAGGGACTTTCAACCCAGTCCTTATCCCATTCACTCGTCAGATGACGGGAGGGGTTCACCAATTCCCGGCAAAAAACCACAGACCCAATATCTTATTAATCACTCAGTATATTTTTACCTTATGTTTGTTCCAATTCAGTCCTTTAAATTTAATCACTTGATCCAACCTCTTTTACCCATCCATAATTTAGCAGTTGTCAATATGCAGAATTTATTTAAATAGGTTTCTGCCAACCTGAGTAAATGGCGCGCCTGTGATGAGTAATGGAGGAAAAAGATCAAGCCTGTTTTTCCAATGGTCTCCTTTGCATCACGTCGGGGTCACCAAATTGTGGACGAAACCAGTCCTGCGTGTTCGTTGATGCAAAATAAATGAGACGAGTAGATCAGACTGAGGTTAAACAAACGGTTTTATTACAGAATTCTGGAGAGGTTACAAACAGAGAACATGCATCATGTATCTCCCAAGTAAGCTCTGACCCCTTCTCATCTGACTCCCTTTTTATAGTCGCATGACCGCTTCTTCCTTACCCCAGCCTCCAATGTGCGCGTTAGGCCATCTCACCAATCCACATCATAAAAGTGTAAGGATGCGCTCGAGACGTGAGCGCATCTGCAAGGTCAGCTTAAGGTATTCCCTGTGTTTACCAACTCCCCCCGTTTTCCAGACAATGGCTCTGCTTATCTGACCAGATGAACCACATGTGTGGTGGGCTAATCCCAGGGTCTACTACTATTAGCTTCGAGGTATTTCCTGTTATCTGACGTCCTTGTGTATTCCACCATTAGTCAGCACACAGCCTTATGTGCTGACTCTTAGCTCTTAGAATTGTACAATATAACCATTAAGCTTTCAATGCTAAACATAATACATCTTAAAAAGAGTAATATGAACAATACTAAGGCTAATAATTCCACACTCCCAACGAAAATCTCAGCATCTTCATCTCCGCCACCTCCAGCTCAGCCTCCTGTCTTTTAGAGAGAGCCACAGTCTCCAAACCATACATCATAGCAGGACGCACTACTGTCTTGTAAACCTTCCTTCATTCTTGCTGCTATCCTTCTGTCACACATCAGCCCTGACACCCGTCTCCACCCACTCCATCCTGCCTGCACCCTCTTCTTCACCTCTTTTCTACACTGTCCATTGCTCTGGATGGTTGACCCAAGATATTTGAAGTCATCCACCTTTACGACCTCTACTTCTTGCATCTTCACCTTTCCACCTGCCTCCCTCTCATTCACACACATGTAGTCCATCTTTTCTCTACTGACCTTCATTCCTCTCCTCTCCAGTGCAAACCTCCACCTCTCCAGATTCTCTTCCACCTGCTCTCTACTCTCACCACAGATTACAATGTCATCTGCAAACATCATGGTCCATGGAGCCTCCTGCCTGACCTCATCTGTCAACCTGTCCATCACCTTTGCAAACAAGAAGGGGCTCAAAGCTGATCCCTGATGTAACCTTACCTTCACCTTGAAACCATTTGTCACTCCAACTGCACACCTCACCACTGTCTCACTATCCTCATACATGTCCACCACCCTAACATACTTTTCAGCTACACCTGACTTCCTCATACAGTACCACAGTTCCTCTCTTGGCACCCTATCATATGCCTTATCTAGATCCACAAAGACACAATGTAGCTCCTTTTGACCTTCTCTGTACTTCTCTACCAACACTCTCAATGCAAAAATTGCATCTGTGGTACTCTTTCTGGGCATGAAACCAAACTGCTGCTCACTGATCTGGACCTCTCGCCTTAGCCTTGTTTCAACAACTCTTTTCCATACCTTCATAATATGGCTCATCAACTTTATACCTCTGTAGTTACTGCAGCTCTGCACATCACCCTTGTTCTTAAAAATGGGGACCAGTACACTGCTTCTCCACTCATCAGGCATCCTCTCCCTCTCCAGGATTTTGTTAAACAACCTGGTTAAAAAGTCCACTGCCTTTCTCTCCTAAACATCTCTATACCTCCACAGGTATGTCATCTGGACCAACTGCCTTTCCATTCTTCATCCTTTTTAAAGCTGTCCTCACTTCCACCTTACTAATTCTCTGCACTTCCTCATCCACTATCTCTCCCCCCGTTGTCCTCCTCTCTCTCTCGTTTTCCTCATTCATTAGTTTCTCAAAGTACTCCTTCCATCTTCCATCTCCTCAACACTCTCTGTTCACTCACTAGTACATTTCCCTCTCTATCCTTTATCAGCCTAACCTGCTGTACATCCTTTCCAGCTCTATCTCTCTGTTTAGCCAAACGATACAAGTCCTTTACTCCTTCTTTACTGTCCAGCCTCTCATACAGCTCATCATAGGCCTGAGCCTTTGCCTTTGCCACCATTCTTTTTGCTACAGACAGGGCAATAATTGAAAGTTCCAATTTACTGCCTGGACTTGCCTGGACAGGGTGCAAGTTAATCTTGCCCCCATTTACAGTAAGATGGATGGTAAGAGAGGCAAAGGAATCCCCAGGGTCATGGTTGGAGAGTTTCAGAAAAAAAGAAGCATGTCCCATCATCTTGTCTCCAAAACTACCATGGATGTGTATAGGACTGAAAATTGATTTAGGTTTATTTGTTTCAGTAAAATAGGGACCCTCACATTTTTTTGTTATTTATTATTCATTTGAGTTGATTTAATTACATTTTGTTTATACTAACATTTGTACACTGTTGTTTTTTTTGGTGATAGAGCTGAGAATGTAAAATCATTTAGTCTTTTAAGACCAAGGAGTTATATATTTATAGTTTATATTTATTTCACCCAGTTGAGGTCTTAGGTTGAACCGACAGGAAAACGGGCTGTGTGGGTAAAAGGTGAAGAATAAATCTTGCACTACGGGCTGACGACACATGCACTTCTGTGTTCCCCTAGGCCTGAGGCCGGCAACAGATGCCACCTCCATGCCAATCGTTTATTTGTAAGGAAAATATATCACAAGCCTAACCACAAATGTAAGTGCCTGGAGTCAGATGAAAAGAACAATGATCTTATTGTTAAGAAACATTCCAGGTGGGTTTGGCATAAACAGAATAACGACACATTGAAAAGTACCTGATGTCCACTGTTAAGTAAGGTGGGAGGTCTGTGATGTTGTCTGTGTGCCTCTTTCAAGAAACTAACAATGGGTCATCATTGGATCTTCCAACAGGACAGTAATCAAAAACATATGTCCAGATTGACACAAAAATGGTTTACTGAACTGTGAATATTCTCGCAATAAATTGACCTCAATCAAAGGTTGGATTTTTCTAATTTTATTCAGTGAAAGATTAGGCTAATTCATCTTTACCAAGGTTGCCAATAATTGTGGAGGAGGCTATATGTATATGCAGTTCCTTAAAAAGTCTTTATGGTGATTTGTGATGCAGATTTGTCATGACAACCCTTTGTAAGCTGTAAGTTTTATAGTTTTGCTTTTATGTCAAAATGACACAACACCCAAAATGACTAAAATTCATACTTTGGTGTAAAAGTTGAGGCAGTGGATAGGGCAAGATGGAGGCAGATGATCCGCTGTGGCGACCCCTAAAGGGAGCAGCCGAAAGAAGAAGAAGAAGACTAAAATTCATAATTTATACTCAAATTCATATCATAGCAGCAATAGGCAAAAAATAATGTGAAGAAACTTACATGAATGTATTACATGTCCCTCTGATTTTCTTGCAGGAATGAGGATTCAGTTGGAAAACAATTAGACAACATAAAAAAAAACAGTAGAACAATAAAAGGATCCCTCACAAGATACATTATAAACACAAAGACTCTAATTGATCATGACAGACTGAAGAGAGAGAGATTTGGAGAAGAAGACAAGAGCAAACCTCATAAAACCATATTACTGGTTGGAGAAACAGGAACAGGGAAGTCGACTCTCATCAATGCCATCATCAACTACATGCTGGGAGTTAAATGGGAAAACAGAATCTGGTGTGAGATCATAGAGACGAAAGAAAACCAAACTAAATCGCAGACCAGTGCAGTGACTGTGTATGATGTGTTTGTTGAGGAGAGTCCGTTCTCTCTCACTGTCATTGACACACCTGGATATGGAAGCACAGAAGGGAAAGAGGATGACTTCCATGTGACTGAAACACTGCATGAGTTACTCAAATCCGAAGATGGAGTCAAGGAAATTGATTTAGTGTGTCTTGTGGTGTCGTCAAACACTGCTCGACTCACAGACAGACAGCTGTATGTGTTTGATTCCATTCTCTCTTTATTTGGAATAGATGTGGAGAGAAACATTGTTCTGCTCATCACGCACGCCCCAAAAAAGCCTAAAAATGCCCTTGAAGCCATCAAAGAATCAAACATCAGATGTGCTAAAAGTGGTGAAGAGCCTGTGTACTTCAAGTTTGACAACTCTCACTGCGAGGACTTTAATGAAGATGATGACAAAAATGCATGGGATAAAAATGAGGAAAATATGCAGAATCTCTTCACTTTTCTGAATGACAGTAAAACAGTTAGTTTAAAGATGACCGAAAACGTGATCACACTCCGCAAACAACTGACAGCATCCATCTTCAATTTAAAGGATAAAATCAAACTGACAGACCTGAAAAAAAAAGAGCTTGAACAGACAAAAAAAGCTTTGGAGAAATATGAGGATGAAAAGAAGGACATGAATAACTTTGAATATGAAGTTGATGAGGCCTACAAAGAAAAGGTGAAAATAGAATCTAAACTGTGGCACATACAAAGCAAGAAGGCCACTTGCTGCAATGTATGTAAGGAGAACTGTCATTATCCTGGATGCTGGTGGGTCTCAGATCTCAAATGGTGCAGTGTCATGTCAAACGGAAAATGCCTAAGTTGTACTAGAAAGTGTGATGTTAGTGTCCATACTAAAGGGGACGAAATCTATGTGTCAAAGACTCGGAAGGTGAAGAAGACATACAAAGATCTGATGAAGAAGTATGAGGAAAATGCTGGAGACAAAATGAGTTTGATGAGCAGCCTAGAGAATGAAATCAAAGAAAATCAATTGAACAAAGAATTTCTGGTTAAAGAGTGTTACCAGAATGTGGTCACTCTGGAGATTACTGCTTTAAAGTCTGACTCTGCATTTGTCATTGAGCATTTGGACTTCCTGATTAAGATAATGAAGGAAATAGGAAAAACCGAAGGAGTTCAGAAACTTGAAAAACTGAAGAAAATGTAAATATATGACTGACCCTGATGTAAAATAAAATCATCCTCAAACAGTCTACTCAAAATGATTTACCACGGACAGGAGGAAAAAAAGAAAATTACATTCCACTAGTTTGTATTTGCCTAGCCTACATACATGATTAAATTTTATGATTAAATAAAAAAATGATTACTGAGAGGGGCTTTAGTCTCTCTATGGCATCTTGCAGCAGGAAGAGACCACTTCACCATCTGGAATCCAACACATTTCATCATGTGTCACGTCGCAAATGGTACCTGCTAAATGTTAATGAATGACACTTTCTGCGCACACTACTTGTTTTTTTGGCACTTACCAGCACCTGCCATCCAGATGTAGTACATGCTACTTAGAACAGACACATACCAACAACTCTTGCAAGTAAAGTGGTCTGGTCATTGGGCAAAGCTAACTAGCAGCACATCATAACTTCACCATAAACCATCAAAACCTGGGACAACTGACAAACAAATATCAATTTGAAAAATGTGTGCAGTTAATATATAATTTTGTAGGTTCTTTGTTTGTACCATTATGTGGCTAATTCTAAGCTAAATGAGCCACTTTAGCAAAAGGCTGTGCAAAAGTAGCAGTAATATTATCTTTAGCTTAAATATATAGTATTTGCCTGCCTTTGTTGTGGCACTGAGATTTAATGAAAATGCAGCTTGTGCAACAGATGTACTCATGCTAATTATTGAATTGATTGTGTTATTCACACTAAATCTGAATTTTGTAAAGACCATTTATCAGCATATTCATTAAACAATAAACAAGAAATGTATCCTGGTGTTATTGTTTTTTTTATATTTTTTAATTAATTACAGTGACCCTTATTGCCATCAGCTGAAATTAGTATAATTTTTACAAACCACATCCAATGCCAACAGTGAACAGTTAATTACCACCTGAAAACTGCATTGTAATATAGCAGCAAGTGGCAATTTGCTGGGTCCGAGCATCGTTAGGTCAAAGACGTCTTATGTGCAGGTCTTTGGTCATAGAAAACACCATTACTTCGGGTCAAAATTCCTGAATATGTCCAGTAAGGTTTATACAGATCCATTTATTATCCCTGATAAGAAACTGAACCCAGTACCTTAGGCTACATTTACACAGCAGGTAAAAGTGGCCCAAATCTGATTTTCTCACCACGTCCGAATTTTTTGTTTGCCTGTTCACATTATCTTTTAAATGTGATCTGTATGCAACATCAATTTGAACAGATCAGCTCCTAAACCGACCCGCACGCGCAAAAGAACAGAGCTTCGTGTGGCTCGTCCGGAGGTAAACAGTCATGACGACTTGCGAACACTAGTCGCTCCCAGTTTCGTCTTCGCCAGCATCACAGGAGCGATTATGAAGTTCCAACTTGTTGACAGTTGACAGCTGGGCTCATCACCCACATTTGACAGCTGGACTCATCACCCACAGTGTGTTCGAGTTCGCCATAAAAAGGGTGCGTTATTTGGCCACTTCTTTGGTTCATGTCCTCTGATTATTTAGGCTGTTGACGCTGCAGCTTCGGGCTGCTCCGGCCGCGCTCTTTTCATTCTAATCCTCTTCAAACTCAGAGCAGCTGTGATGAGTTTCTTATGTTTTTTTTTGGTACAGAAATATCAGCCTAAATGTTTATGAGTCTCTGCAGTACGAAATGATGACAAATGTTGAATTGTATCAACATAAAAGTCACATGAATTCTGATCTTGCTGTTTAGAATGAGTCACATTGCCGCAAATTGGATACAGATCGGATTTCGGTACCACATGTGAAAGCGTCTCAAATCGGAATTGAAAATGTAAGATTCAATGTGCTTTTGCTGTTCACACAGACACACAGATGACACATCTGTGTCACATATTCGGAAAAAGATCGGATTTGGGACACATTTACCTGCTGTGTAAACGGAGCCTTAGTGTTTGAAAGCAGCTGCTTTCTTGGTGAGCCACAAGTAGTCCAGGGAAACAATCATTTTTAAAAGACTTTTTGGAAGAGAGTAATAAGGAAGCAAGAACCTTTTTAGAAACTACCTTTAAATTATTGTGATTATTGAGTAATGTCATTAAAAATTAATACAGCATCTTCCCTTAGTTATTCTGCATACACAGTACGTTTCAAATTTGTGATAACCAGATAATTACTGATATATTTGTAGCCCTTTAAGTCTTGCAACCACACTTAAAAGTCATTATGTTTAATGACAGATTGCTTTAAGAACAACTGTGAGGTATTTTGAAATAAACTCAAGGAATATTAAGGTCTAATAATTACGGAACAACTACGAGGATTTTTTAAGACTTGTATTTACACGATTGTCACTCTTGGTGAAAAACATGACTTGGAACAATTTGTGATTGAACTGAACTGAGGTACACTATTTGCAGTTACTTTCAGAGCTACCTGTAGTGACTGGATGTATAATATTTAGATGAAATATATATATATATATATATATCCTATTCATATCCTCCAGGTTCTCCGGTTTCCTCCCACAGTCCAAAGAGATGCAGTCAGGCCAATTGGACATGCTACATTGCCCCTAGGTGTGAGTGTGTGAGTGACAGTTTGTGTCTGTCTGTCTGCCCCGCGATGGACTGGCGACCTGTCCAGGGTGTATCCTGCCTTCCGCCGGAAGACTGCTGGGATAGGCTCCAGCACCCCCCTGCGACCCTGAGGGAGAAGCGGCTTAGGAAATGGATGGATGGATGGATGGATGGGATATATATATATATACACTGCTCAAAAAAATAAAGGGAACACTTAAATGACATAATATAACTCCAAGTAAACCTTGAGTAAACCATGAGATGGACTCTACAACCCACACAAGTGGCTCAGATAGTACAGCTCATCCAGGATGGCACATCAATGCGAGCTGTGGCAAGAAGGTTGGCTGTGTCTGTCAGCGTAGTGTCCAGAGGTTGGAGGCGCTACCAGGAGACAGGCCCAGTACACTAGGAGACGTGGAGGAGGCCGTAGGAGGGCAACAACCCAGCAGCAGGGCCGCTACCTCCGCCTTTGTGCAAGGAGGAACAGGAGGAGCACTGCCAGAGCCCTGCAAAATGACCTCCAGCAGGCCACAAATGTGCATGTGTCTGCACAAACGGTTAGAAACCGACTCCATGAGGATGTTATGAGGGCCTGACGTCCACAGATGGGGGTTGCGCTCACAGTCCAACACCATGCAGGACGCTTGGCATTGGCCAGAGAACACCATGATTGGCAAATTCGCCACTGGCGCCCTGTGCTCTTCACAGATGAAAACAGGTTCACACTGAGCACATGTGACAGAGTCTGGAGATGCCATGGAGAGCGATCTGCTGCCTGCAACATCCTTCAGCATGACCGGTTTGGCAGTGGGTCAGTAATGGTGTGAGGTGGCATTTCTTTGGTGGGCCGCACAGCCCTCCATGTGCTCGCCAGAGGTAGCCTGACTGCCATTAGGTACCGAGATGAGATCCTCAGACCCCTTGTGAGACCATATGCTGGTGCAGTTGGCCCTGAGTTCCTCCTAATGCAGGACAATGCTAGACCTCATGTGGCTGGAGTGTGTCAGCAGTTCCTGCGAGATGAAGGCATTGAAGCTATGGACTGGCCCACCCGTTCCCCAGACCTGAATCCGATTGAGCACATCTGGGACATCATGTCTTGCTCCATCCACCAACGCCATGTTGCACCACAAACTGTCCAGGAGTTGGCGGATGCTTTAGTCCACGTCTGGGAGGAGATCCCTCAGGAGACCATCCGCCACCTCATCAGGAGCATGCCCAGGTGTTGTAGGTCATACAGGCACGTGGAGGCCACACACAATACTGAGCCTCATTTTGACTTGTTTTAAGGACATTACATCAAAGTTGGATCAGCCTGTACTGTGTTTTTCCACTTTCATTTTGTGTGTGACTCCAAATCCAGGCCTCCATTGGACAATACATTTGATTTCCATTGATGATTTTTGTGTGATTTTGCTGTCAGCACATTCAACTTTGTACAGAACAATGTATTCAATGAGAATATTTCATTCATTCAGATCTATGTGTTATTTGAGTGTTCCCTTTATTTTTTTGAGCAGTATATATATATATGTATATTTTGAGTTTCAGTTCATTTCCACATTTTGGAAATGAACTGAAAATTGCTTCAGAATTTATGGATAATGCATTAAACTGGACACATATTAAAAGATGAAGATACTGCAGCTGCAACTATTTTTCTGTCTTTCTTAGAGGATGCTGCATTGTATCAGAACAGGTATCATATATGAAAGAGTTTACTTGAATTTACTAAGAAGCATGGTTTTCAAGTTACCTTATAAATTAAGAGAAAAGTGGAGGACCACAGCTTGTGAGTTTCAACTGTATCGTGGTCAGAGGGCATTATTTTCTGACATGGTGTGCCTAATTGAAAAATTAGTGAAGATACTCATTGATCCAGTGTTTGGTTGAGTATCAAGAATATTACCAATGTTGAGTAAAGGCTTATTTGCAAACCAGACAAAAGAAAATAAACCCTCAGATAAGCAGCTCTGCTACAACTGTTGCCACTTTAAAAGAAAGAGCAATTAAACAGAAAAAATGCCAAACAGATAAAATGATCAAAATGCACCTCATCCACATATCAATATCATTGTTTGTTTTGCAATGGAAGCAACCGTCCCTTCGAGATGTGATTACAATTTAATAGTAGACATCAGAGGGACAAGATGAAATTGAGGCAATTGGAATTTGTTTTGGCTGCTTGAAAGTTGGCTACATAAGCAAAGACTATGAGAGTCGTTTGGTGAAAAATCTGAAATTTAGTAACAGTGCAAACACATGCCTTTTAAGCTTCTGGCAGCTCAGCAACAGTTCACACAGAGAATCTTGTGAGAATGCAAAACTTACAAGAAAAAAGAAATTGCATTCTGCTGATGTCATGGGAGCGGGCCCAAGTGTAGAGAGGAAAACCTGTGAGGACAGGACTTAAAACTGTAAAAATAATATAAGAAATATACTTATGTATAAACTGTCATGGTAGTTTTTTTAGTGTGATGGGGTGTAATAAATAATGATTGAGAGATGCGGAACTGGCCAAATATGAACCTTTTCACTCCCAGCTCAGGCTGATCCTTTACAGGACTTCCTCTCCTAGAGACGGCCCCAGAAGTCCCCAGGCCTGTAGCATGTGCAATCCGGAACTCCAGGAGGAGTTTCTTTGGCACACGGAAGCATGGGCAGTGCCAGGAACTTGCACACCTTGCAAACAACGTCCAGTGAGATATGAGATCATGGATTCACAAGGATAGGTAAAGGATGGAGGAGACCTTGGGGATAAAGGTCTGTAGACATCAGTGGCAGGTGGTGGCAGTCATTGATGGTGATTGAATTTAGTCCCTGATAATCCACTTAGGGACGAAGGCCTCCATCTTTCTTGTCCACAAAGAAGAAGCTAGCCCCAGCAGGAAAAGATGGGTAAATAAAGCCCAGTTCTAGTGCCTACTGGATGTAGAAATCCATGAGTGCTCAAGGGGTGAAAGTGCAAATATGCTAGTGTTATTACAATGTGGTTCTCTTGGTTGGGAAGGCAGGCATCACCTAACTGCATCTGCTCAACTAGTCATTGAGCCTGGGGGGAGAGCCAGGGTTAAAAGTGGCCTGAAGCACGAGAGTTGCCCCTTCGGTCCAGCTCTCTCTGACGTATGCAGGTGTCAAGTTGAATACATATGTCATGAAGATCTTCCAATGTTATGGGCTGCTCATCCTTTAGCCTGCTATTCGAGCCCTGCTGGAACACTGCCCAAAGGGCATCATCATTCAACTAATAATTTGCCACTGAGCAGGAGCCTGGGGAAAGTGTGAGCAGGTGATAAACGTCCTCTTCCCCCAACAGTATGGAGCATGGCCTCCACAAATGTTGCACTTGTGGCATTGTCCAGGGAATTTTGCTCCCATAGGGCTGTAGCCCAGGCTAATGCTCACGCAGTAAGCAATGAGATCATGTATGCCACCTTGGAGCTCTCTGTGGGAAAATGATGGCTGCTGCTCAAATAGCAATGAGCACTATGACAAGAATGCTTTGCAGCTCTCTGCATCACCAGCGTACTGCTCAGGATTAGCCACATGAGAATCCCTCTTGTACTGGGGCAGGCAGAACAGGGGGAGGACCTCCTTTGGAGGCTGACACAATGGGTGGGGTGGGAGATGTGCTAGCTGGGTTTGATAGCCTCGTGTATTGATGACAACTGCTGGGTTATCTCAGCAGCTGGTCTTGGTCTGGTCTTGGTCTATGTCACTCTGATTTAGCAAGGCTGCCTTGAATTGTTCCATCTCTGCTGGGTCAATGTTTGGTCACACCTTTTCTGTAACGGGACGGTATGGGAGTGGACCCATATTTCAGCCTTTTCTTTTCTCTCTTTTTTCCCTTTTTCCCTTGTCTTAAATCAACGCAGTGTTTTCGTTTTTTTCCTTCTTTCCTTTTTTCTCTTTTCTTCTCAGTCAACTGACCTACAGCAGTGTTCCGTTTTATCCTCTCTGTTTTCCCTTTTACTCTTTGTAAAGGTGTGAGAAGGATGCATTGTCTGCCCAAAAGAAGCACAGAACAGAGGGACAAAAAGAGCTGCATCTGGACACACATCCCATTGAAAAGGCACTTGGCTTGCAGGGGTGTGTTGAGGATGACCATTTCAAGTTTAAGCCCAGCATAAGTGAGTGATCACAAACTAGAATGGGAATCCTGCGAACGATATCTTCACTAATTGATCCTTTGGGATTTCTTACACTTTTGAATGGATGAGATCTGGACATTCCTCAGTCTCTGTCTTTGGCGTGGCAAAATTGGCTGGTAGATCTACTGAATTTGGGAAGCCAGGCAAATTACAACATCATTTATAAGGCACTAGTGAAGATGGTTGTTACTGCATCCTGTCTGAGGCTGGACAATAGACAATAGTATGTTACCACCAAAATGAATACAGATGATGATGCCTCAAGAAGAATGAAAGCTGAGGACCTTTTAAATTGTAGATGGATAAAGGGGCCAACATTTCTATTCTTGTCAGAAGAGGAGCCTAGACCTGATCCAATTCCCTAGGTAATCTTTGACAATAATCCAGAGGTAAAAATGTATTTCTCTGTGAATTGAATTGTTGAGGACAGGAAAAATGACAATAGCTTGCTTCTCAGTTACGTTTCATGAGATGAAATGGGAAATATTGAAAGCTGCTGTATATATAACATGATTATGATAACATGACAATCAATTTTCAGTACACATGGAGCTTTAAGAAAACTGACAATATGAATGAAAACAGATCATTCAACCTCTGCCAATGTAACAGAGCTAAAACAAAAAGAAAAGAATTAGTAATAATTGCAGCCTTTAGTTGTGTGAATTTTTCCAAAATTGTTGTTCATAAGAAATCATCTTTTGTTATATATTTCTTGTTACTTTGAGCTAAATTGTTTTTATATTTAATTTTTCTAAAATTACTTGATATGTTAACACTCTCTTGATTCTTGATGTATTAATACGACGTATAAGTTCAATGTGAGTTTGAACTACAACTCCCTGCTGACACGTGTGCAACTGCCAAAGCTCGCGTTTTCTGTGAATTGTGTCCCTCCGTGCTTCCCTTACCCCCAGTAGCGCTTTAGCCTATGCTACAGGTGAGTTGTGTAGAAAAAGCTCTGTGAATAATTTCATATTTTAGGATGATAAATCTACTTCTGAGGTGAATTTTTCCAAGCATCATCTGTAATAACAGGCATAGTTCTTATGCGCTGCGTTTCGGACAAGTATTGGCGCATATTTAGCCAAATTTAGTACTTTGGTTCCAGACGGAGCTGTCGGCAATGCTCTATGCAGACGGCAACGTCTTTTGGCGCCAATTGTGCTCAAACTCCTGTTTTCCTTTCCTTTTTCTCATTTTTATAGAGCCATGGGCAGTTGCAGCAAGCATACTCTTAAAACCGGATTGTGTGTGCGTGTGTCTGCAGGAATGTTGTAGTCATTTCGTCTTGGAATTAGAAAAAAGGTGTATTGTGTGTTCTGTGAAGCTTTGGAGAAAAAAACCTCCCTCCCTGTGCAGCTACAGTTCGTCCACTATACGACCACATAGAACAAAATGTACCAGCTGAGTCGTGTATTGTTTTAACTTTATTCTCATGAGCAAATGTGTACAGGAACAATAAAGACACAGCCAGAGAGGGAAGCCACTGAGTCAGTCATTTTCTGTGTGCCCGTCGAGATTTTGAAGCAGAAAGAATGATGCAACCTTTCAAGACATCACTTATTGGTAAGGAATTGAGGTAGTATTATATTCATCCAAAAAAAATCATCTTAACCAGAAACAGATGTACAGAGTGCAGACATGGTCTCAGAAACTCACACAATTTGGGTTGTTTCTGTGTGTAAATAACAGTTAATCCCCCCTTTTCTTCACAACAAACATCACAACAGGATCTCAAGCCCAACACCAAGTCTTCTCTGTCAATGAGAGTTTAGCTTAATGTAATGAAGGCGCTGGTTGTCGGTGCTGCACTCGGAGGACTGCATGGCTTGATAAAGAAGGAGACGCAGGAATACAGAATAACATAAATCACACCTACGTACATTTTAGACTAACAGATCAACATTAACATCACTAAACCTCGACAACGTCCTTTTTTACTGGTGCGGAGCCGCTGCACAGCTCTGCATGACGTGCCTCTAAAGCTCCCCCCCCAAAACCAGAGCTAGAGGCAGCTGCCCCAGTATTATAAGAACAATCTGAACACAGTACAGCTCACAGCTTTAATTCTTAGACCTGGAGCTGTTTACGTCTGACAGGCAGGAGTTCTGCCAAGATCACTTAATATTTTATTTATTTATTGTTTAAGTGATAGAAAATGTTAAAATTAGAGACATAAATTAGACCCTTATTCCTCTTCTGTTTTTATTATTATTTTATCATAATGGTTGTGAAACTGTAAATCAAAGCTATTTCTTGATTTTCCACTGACAAAAACAGAAAAAAACTGACCCATTTTCCTGTTTTTCAAAACTGGATTTGACATGAAAATCCAATGACCAAAAGATACATGGACCCTTTTGTCTGAGACATAAAGGCGACTTGCAAACAAGCTCTCAAATTACTCAAAATAGTGCTCTATCCCTCTATCCCCCTCTCTCTCTCTCTCTCTCGCTCTCTCTCTCCTGTGGTATTTCTAAAATTGATGCCTGCTTTCTTAGCTGATTTACAATATACGTCATTAATTTGTGACACAGCCATATTTACACCTGATTGGTTTAATTCAAATATCTCTGATAAAAATGTATTGATAAGGTTGGTGATTTCTGGGAGATCATAGCGGTTTTAAATTTGGTTCACTGTCATGATTCCGTCTGAGTGTGTTGTTTAGTTGGAATGTATTACAGGACTCATCATTCACTGTTTTGTGTTGATCGGTTCTTTTCAGATAAACATTGATCTGACAGTGATCTGAGAGTGGCAGCTGTGGTCTGACAGTGAAGGGTTGATAGTGGAGGGGTCCATGTCAGTGATTGCGTAGTCGACTACACTAGCTCCAAGAGCTGAGCAGTATGTGAATCTCCCTAAAGAGTCCCCTCTGATCCTACCGTTAAGAATATACAGACCTGAGCATCGACAGAGGTGCACTAGTTCTCTACCGTTTCTGTTCAGGACGTGATCAGGACTATTTCCCTGAGTAGTGATGGGGTTTGTGTGAGTGGGGCTTGTTTGAATATGTATTTACTGCCAGTAGAATCGATAACGTCACTCTCTGCTCCTGTTCTGGCGTTTAGATCTCCAATCAGCATGAACATAGCCCTGGGCCTAGGAAATGTCTAATCTCATGATGAAGATTGTCAAACAAATTGTCCTCATAGTATGGAGATTCTATAGGGGGGTATATGCTGCACATATGTAGAACTCGTTTTCACAGTCAATAATGTGTTTATTTAATTTAGCCAAATGTGTGTGGATGCTCTTTTCATTTCTGTTAGATAGGCAGACAAATCATCCTTATACCAAAAAATAACCCCTCTGGCGTCTCTACCATGTTTAATATTTCCCTGTTTTAGAGAGGGCAGTAAAATTTCTCTATAATGTCTGGGGCAGTGAGTGTCAGTGTCATCTTTACACCATGTTTCTAATAATATAATAATGTCTACATCAGAGATATTCACTAAGAATTCGACGTTTCTCTCTCTCTCTCTCCCTCGTTCCCTTTTCCTCTCTGCCCCTTTCCCTCCCTCCCTCTCCCTCTCTCTCTCACTCCATCCCTCCCTCCCTCTACCTCCCTCTCGCTCTCTCCCTCTCCCTTCCTCCCTCCGTCCCTCTCTCTCTCTCTCTCTCCCTCCCTCCTTCTCCCGCTCGCTCTCTCTCACTCTCTCACTCTCCCTCCCTCCCCCTCCCTCTCTCTTTCTCTCTCTCCCTCCCTTCCTTCCTTTTCCTCCCTCTCTCTTACTCTCCCTTCCTCCCTCTCTCCGTCTTCCTCTCTCTCTCTCCCTCTCCCTCAATATCCCACCCTCTCTCTTTCTCACTCTCCCTCCCTCTCTCGATCCATCCCTCCCTCCCTCCCTCTCGCTCTCCCTCCCTCCCTCTCGCTCTCCCTCCCTACCTCCCTCCTTCTCCCTTCCTCCCTCCCTCCTTCTCCCTTCCTCCCTCCATCCCTCTCTCTATCTCTCTCTCGATCCCTCCCTCCCTCTCTCTTTCACTCCCTCTCACTCTCTCTCTCCCTCCCTCCCTTCCTTCCTCCTCCTCCCTCTCTCTCCCGTACTCTCCCTCCCTCTCTCTGTCTTCCTCTCTTTCTCACTCTCTCTCCCTCCATCTCTCTTCCTCCCTCCCTTTATCAGTTACTATGGATGGCAGGGGAGAGGAGAGGAGTGGGCTGAAGCAGCTTATGCAGGACTTAAGCAGACAAGACCTGAACCCCTTTTCACAACATTCTCTGGAATGTACTTGTGCCGCCTTCGTTTCCCTCATATTTGATCTTTTTTCGCACAGATCGGTGTGAATCGGACAGAGGACGCAGATCATAAGCAGTCCAATCTCACACAGCCCTGCTGAACTCCTGAAGGTAGGAAGCTGTCGGACACTTTAACAACCGCTTTTCTTTATTCCCTCTGAGACTAACAGCTGGAGACACATCTGAATATTCAGTTCCTATCACCACAATTCTGACTCTGTAAATTTCTGTAGAATTTTACATTAAAAACCCCTCTGAATGACTTTGTTTACAACATTAACCACTTGATTACATTTTAACCTTCCTGTAGGGTTCGGGTCAAATCTGACCGATTTACACCTTAAAACACTCATAAATATTGTGTTTTACATCTGATTGCCTCAAGGCCTTATGATATCCTCCACACTATGCACTTGAACATATAAAAGTGATGATCACCTCTTTCATTGATTTTTGAGTGTTTAATCAATCGTTACACCTGTGGTGTTCCCAGTCAAAAGTGACCGCCATAGGAAATAAATGGGTATCCAGACTAAATTCATCCATCAGACAGAAAACATGCTCATACACACCCCCCCAACTCACTCACTCTATTTGTATTTGCACTGCAGTTATTTTATGTCTAATTCTATAAATTCAGGTTAAACACTACTTTGAGACATTACATACAGTACTGTGCTGCTTTAAAATCGTATCTTACTGTTTATTTTATTGCTGCATTACAGCCTATACACATTTTCTGAATTTCTTGCAAATAGAGAAGTGCCCAGCTCTGCTGAAGAGACAGACGTCACTTGTTGGGGGTGGGCAGAGTTGTGTGTGCGTGTTCCGCTCCGCTAAGGTGTAGAATAAGTAAACATAACAAGCAGACAGACGGACAAACTTCTATATGTAGGTCATTTGTAATGGTTGGACATGCTTTATTTTCTGTTTATTTCCTCAGCCCACTAAGGAACCAACATCAACTGCTGACCCTGTTGCTGTACCAGGAACATGGAGTGAAGCTGGTGTTTCTTCCACCCCCTCTGCTCCCAGCTGCTCAGTACCATTAAACACCGGGATGGTGAATGTAGTATTCTTAACTCACTTCTTAACCTTAGTGAGGAAAAGGGCTGGAGAATGCTTAAAGTACTTTGGATTTTGTTGCTGTACCGTAATATTATGCTTCTTTGGAAGATTTGTACTGGAAGTATTAGTGAAGAATATTCCTTACTCAACAGTTTTTACTGCATGCGTTTTCATTTAGAGCTTCAAAGCACTTGTTACACATGACAAAAGCCAGAGACCCCAAAATGATTTTTTCTTCTTTTATTTTTCTCTTCCATTCAGTCAAATTTCTGTGCACTCTAACGGTGTTTTTATTACAACACCCAGTCAATCCCTGTCAGTGTAAAATAAAACATCCAAGGCGATTCATGTGATTAAACGTACATCCTCTCTGACGTTTACTTCCACGTTTAATTGAGTAGAATTTTGATTCAATACTGCTTGAGTATAGTGTTTCTGTACTTTTTCCTCCCTTGCTAAAGACCTGCTCTAATTGTTTTCTTTGTCTTCCTCTGGTTTACAACACCCCGTTTTGGTGGAAAACATGTTGCTGCTGCAAAGCCAGCCCTTAATTTGGCAAGGAGGCCTCCTGCTCAGGTATGATGAATTGGATGTAAACACTTGTTATATCATTTGACCTGTCAGTATCTTTATAAGTTGCTATGAATGACACAGGATTTCTGTTCTCTAGCATCTTTCCACCATCATTACCACAGCTAGCCCACCTGATTTCAGCAGCCCTACCACTGCCAGGACCACCTCTGCCACAACCCAGCCATCGTCTAGTCCTGCAAAGACACAGGGGTCACCAGTGCCTCGTCCCGTCCACCACCAGTTCCTTTGTCTTTGTCACGTTGAGCTGCAGGTGGTTCCGCTCGCACCATGCGAGAAAGTCCTTCACTGTCGCCCTGTACTCATCCTCATCACCCTTGCTGATACATACTATCGCAGAGTCATCAGAAAACTTCTGAAGGTGGCAAGTCTCTCTGCAGTAGCTGACGTCTGTGGTGTAGAGGGTGGAGAGGAAGGGAGAGAGGACAGTTCCTTGTGCAACTCCAGTGTTGCTGACCACTCTGTTCAACACACACAGTCACATAATCTAATCTAATCTAATCTAACCTTAATCTAACCATGCCCGAGTGATGTACTCACTTCGCCCTGGTTTAAAGTGCTTGTGCTATGATCAGAACAGAGGCCCTTATGGTTAGATCTGACCCTCATCAGTATGTCTTGGGCATTTGGCACAACATGGAGATCTCAAGAATCTGTCCGGAGGTAGAGACGAACGCTCCGGAGCTTAGCGTTCCCGCCGCAGTGTGGAGCGGGTACAATGGCGTCGTGGCTGAGGCTTTGCTAGTCAGAGTCACAGGAACAGCAGAAGGGGAGAAGTACGCGCCCTACGGAGTCCTCCGATTCATGAGGCGCGAGAGATTCTATGTAGTTGTTCTGTTTGTTTGATTTCATGTGATTTTTATTCAATATTAATATGCTGTTTAAATGTGTTTGAGACCTCTTAATAAAAATGCTCAGTTTCTAGTCTTATCTTACCTGACAAACTCATAGAAACCATCAGAAGTTTCTGTTTGTTCCTGCTGCTTTTATAATATTCAGCTATGGTAGTTAGTGTTTTTCTGATAGGTCGGTATCAAATTGTAAAGACCTGTAATGGCTTAATTTTTCCTCCTTGCACTTTTTCAGCAAGGATGGACCGTGTAGTTTAGAATCATATCTCGAGATCTTCTGCTTGCTCAAAGTCATTTTCAGACTTTAAGGGGAAAAATGATAGCTAATATATGCTACGCAGGTAAGCACTCTGACCTGCCCTGCTGGACGGGAGCTACACTGGGCTGGAAGGAGGTTCAACCTGTGCTGCACGCAGCATTTCCATATGGAGAAATCCTCAGAATATGATAGATGATGAAATATAAGAAAGAGGATCTTAATATTAGTCAGTTATGGATTTACAGTAACTGTTAAAGCTCTGCAAACCGCAGCCGAGTGTGAAGCGGCCGGGATGAGGATCAGTACCTCCAAATCCGAGGCCATGGTTCTCAGACGGGAAAGGGTGGAGATCCCTCTCTGGGTTGGGGATGAGCTCTTGCCTCAAGTGGAGGAGTTTAGGTATCTCGGGGTCTTGTTTACGAGTGATGGTAAAGTGGAGCGGGAGATTGACAGGCGGATTGGTGCTGGGTCAGCAGTGATGCGGGCTCTTTACCGGTCTGTTGTGGTAAAGAAAGAGCTGAGCTATAAGGCAAGGCTCTCGATTTACTGATCGATCTACGTTCCCACCCTCACCTATGGTCATGAGCTTTGGGTAATGACCGAAAGACCGAGATCGCGAATACAAGCGGCCAAAATGAGTTTCCTCCGCAGGGTGTCTGGACTCTCCCTTAGAGATCGGGTGAGAATTTCGGTCATCCGGGAGGGACTCGGAGTAGAGCCGCTGCTTCTCCACGTCGAGAGGAGCCAGCTGAGGTGGTCTGGGCCTCATTGCTGCCCCGGCGACCCGAACCCTGGAGAAGCGGACGATGATGGATGGATGGATGTTAAAGCTCTGCAGTGAGGTACATTATATTATATTATACATTATTATTTAATCCATGTAGATATTCATAACAGATTATCTTTAGCACCTTCTTACATGAAGCTGAAGTTCATATTTCCCCCCTTTTTTCATTTAAGGTGGAATTTTTTCCCGTTCCACCTTAAACGGTGCAACTTCAGGCTACCCGCTCACTCAGACCTGGCGAACCTGGAAAGCTCCGGGAGGAAAATGTGCCCGAGCGAGACGCTTCGGCTCTGAGCGGCTTTATTCGCCCCTGGGAGCGACAGCGTTTCAACACCCATTCATTCCGGCAGCAGAACAGCGAGCTCTGCGCTGGAGCCGCTCAACGGGCACAACTCGGACGGCAGGGACCTGCTTACGGTTGCTAAGCAACGGCGGAGGGGGCAGGTAATTGTGACGTCACAGTCATTTAAGTCTTTTCTTTTCCGTTAATTGTGACATCACAGCTATTTAAAGTCTTGTCTCTCCGTTACTGGGTCATCACGCATTTGGTCATTACTTCAGAGAGAGTTGTTTAAACGCGAATCTCTTTGAAGCCACAAAACTTGGTCTTCATCTCCATCAGGTATGTTCATTTATTGTTATAGCGAGCTTTATTCTTCACTTCATTCATCACAGGTCTACAGTGTATGGGTTATGCTGTTATGTTAAAGTGACATGTTATATTATTATAGCTCTACAGTGTACTGTGTTATGATGTTATGTTAAAGTGACATGTTATATACTACACTGTACAGCTATAATAATATGTTATGCTGTTATGTTAAAGTGACATGTTATATTATTATAGCACTACAGGGTAGTGTGTTATGATGTTATGTTAAAGTGACATGTTATATACTACACTGTAGAGCTATAATAATATAACATGTCACTTTAACATAACAGCATAACACACTACACTACACTACACTATAGACCTGTCATGAATGAGTCTTTGTTAATATTATAGCTCTACAGTGTAGGTTTTATTATGTTATGCTGTTACAACTAATTTAACATGTTATACTTTGCTGACTCTCTCCTTCAATTTTACCATCATATATATATTATCATTTCTGTCTGAATGTTTTCATGTTTATTTTAATGCTTTATCACTTCTGTGGATTATGTTCACATTGTGTAGCTGCACCATGTTGGAATATCAGAATAATTTTGTATGTATTTACTGACTGAATTAACTTAAACTGGCTGAATTGTGTTTTTCTCCTTGAACACATTGATGTGGTATGTAATGACTCCAATGTTTTGAATGTTTCAGATCAGAGTGTTTCAGTCATGAAGGCGACGCTGCTGGTGCTGCTGTTGTCTGCCGTGGCTGGGATGCTTACCTGTGACCATCAGCACTCCGAGCAGGAAGCTGGTCCAGGCTGTCCTCTGGGCAAAAGCTGGCGTTTTGACCTAAACACCACGCTTGAGGAGAGCAAAACGCCCTAAATAATGAATATTTTTGATTGCCGAACCCAGAACCTGGCGCGCCCTGCTTCTCCTACGTCACGGTAAGTACCCACACTCACTGCAGACCACCAAGGAGGACTCCTCCATCAGCTGCTCACAGCTTCAGTCCAGAGCTGATCTCTCTCTCTCTATATCTCTCTATCTGATGCTGCCTTCACACATCATCAGCTCTTCTCCTGCTTTGTAGCTGAACCCTGATTAATCAGTTAGCTAAGCTGATCTTTTAGTGTCTTCATAATGTTTTCCCACATTAAACTAGTACATTAAATCTCTCTCTCTCTCTCTCTCTCTCTCTCTCTCTGTTTCTCTCTCTCTCTCTCTCTCTCTCTCTGTCTCTCTGTTTGCCCCCCATCTATCTATCTATAGTTTTCTACCCCTTCTTTGTCATTGAGGACACTGTCGTAGGAGAGTCTGACAGGTTCCATGACAGGTAAGCTCTACATTTCCATCTCTGATTCTGCTCCTTTTGTGTGATGTTATGATGTTAAATGCACTGTAAAGCATGTATTTTGGAACATTTGAGAATTTAAGGAATAGTTTTTATTGTCCTTTTTCCACTGAGGTGTATGTAGTTCCTCTGATCTCCTTTGTGTTTTCCCTGTATTTCTAAAGACTCTTTCTGTATGTCATTGTGTGCTTGTTTGTTTACTCAATAGCTACACGTTTAAAGTAGTCGGAGGAGGGCGTACGAGAGAAAGCGTGCGCAATTACAGTCAGGAGGAGATCCTGAAGTTTAACAGCCTCCGTGACAGGTATGTACATCAGATGGAGTTCTATGTAAAGCTTCAGATCGCTGTGCTGCAGTTAAGATGAAAGGAACGTGTGTCTTTCATGATGCCGTCTCCTTTTAAATCATTGTTTAATTTACTGTCATGTGCTCTGGTGAAACTATGCAGACGTAAGACTCAATAAGTAAGTTATTAATGTAAGATATGAAGGTTTGTTATTGTGAAATAATGTTGCCCTGAATAATAAAGAGTTAATATCTCTGTATTTAATGTGAAGTTAATGGGTGTCCTCTCCTGTGTTTGTGTGTGGGTCAGTGAGAGCTATCAGCAGACGCTTGTGTGGACGTTTGATGACGTTCCGGACTCGTTCCCGCTGACTAAAGAGGGCTTCGTAGTCATGCGTGGCGCTTCCAACAGGGTCAGGTGTGTATATAGTGTGTGTGTGAGTGAGAGAAGGAGAAGAAGTGCCTCACAGTGTTTTCAGCTTTGTGTGTGACAGCTCCCCCTGCTGGTTTTAGTAGAGATTAACCAAATGTGTGTGTGTGTGTGTGCGCGCAGATGGCTGTGTCAGAGGAACTCTCCCTGTGGTGATCTGACTCCTGTAAATCACCTGGATCCTGAATTTTACTTCGTTGTTGAGGTCTCCAACATGTAAGTCATCTTATTATTATGATTTTAACTTCACTGTTTTATTTTCCTTTAGGAATACTTTCAGACCAACATTGCTTCTGCTTTAAATATAGAAACTAGTCCTTACCCCAGCCTGTCGCTGAGTAATGTAGCTTCTCCCTGTAGAGCTCATAGTGGACCTGGATGAGGGTCGTTAGCATCCGAGCCTGATCATTTCAGGGGAGATTAGCTCAGTGGTTATTGTACACCTGGAAGTGTGCCTGTCCCATAAGCAGCATTTGTGTGCTGTGTGTGTTTAGGGAAACTGCTGGCAGCCCATTCTGCCGAGTACACTGTACGCTTTGAGCTGCATGTTCATGGGTTTCCTCTGGATCCAGTGAGGGCGCTGTTCTTCCATCAGGTATGTATTCACAGCTACAGCTACAAACATGTTACACTGTATGAAGGATGATGCCTGCATTTCAGTGCTTTACTAATATGTGGCAGTGCTATTGTGTTTTCAGTAAGTCAGATCTATGAATTCAGGATCAGCGTTAACACAGTCAGTAACAGTTACTGAAAGCCTCACAGACAAAACTCTCTAAGACTGTCTCTGTGTTTTCAGATGACCATGACATTCGTTCAGACCATCCTGATTTGTTATATTGGTCATTGCTGGAGGCTGAAAAGAAAGACCGTCTACACCAAGACACGGGACGGCCTTGACGAGCAAGGTAAGTGACAGACCCGAGCATCGTTCCAGAAACTCATACACAAGACTTACACGTACACATACTCACTCTCACTCACTCTCTCTCTCTCTCTCTCTCTCTCTCTCTCTCTCTCTCTCTCTCTCTCTCTCTGTCTGTCTGTCTGTCTGTCTGTCTGTCTGTCTCTCTCTCTCTCTCTCTCTCTCTCTCTCTCTCTCTCTCTCTCTCTCTCTCTCTCTCTCTCTCTCTCTCTCTCTCTCTCTCTCTCTCTCTCTCTCTCTCTCTCTCTCTCTTTCTTTGTAGAGGGTCATGAGCAGTTTAATGCTGGTGATGTGGGAGTGAAAGTTGGGTGTAC